>NC_135812.1:13341394-13641394 GCF_964213995.1 Mustelus asterias
GACTAGGGGATTTTCACAGTAACTTCATTGGACTGTTCATGTAAGCCTACTTGTGACTAATAAAACTTTAAATATATCGACCGTTCCTTCACTGTCGCTGGCTCAAAATCATGGAACTCCCCCCGAACTGCACTGTGGGTGTACCGACACCACATGAACTGCAGCAGTTCAAGAAGGCAGCTCGCCACCACCTTCTCAAGGGGCAATTAGGGAAGGACAATAAATGCTGCATCCTGCAAAAAAAAAAAAATTTTTTTTAATGGACAGGTAATCTATTTTAGCGATGATGGTTGAAGACCAGGACATTAGGGGCGACTCCTCAATTTTTCTTTGAAATGTTGCTCTGGGATCTTTTACATCAGATTGAGAGAGCAGAGGGGACCTGGGTTTAATATCTCCCCAGAAGGTAGCACCTCTGACACTATAGTACTCCTTCAGTACTGCACTGGCATATCAGCCTCAACCTTTGAGGTCAAGTCTCTGGAGGGGGCCAAAAGCTCACAACCTTCTCCCTCAAAGGCAGGAATACCGCCAACTGAGCCGCAGCTGGTATAAACACACAGGGTCTGGTGCAAAGGGAACATTCAAATCAATTTTCTTTAAGAGTGTGCTGAGATTTTTGTGCCAAACTGTGTTTTCCTTTTCCTAAGACCTCCCATACCCCTGTTTCAGAATACTGATTGTAATAAGTGGCAGCAATCTGTCAGATTTAATCAAATTAAATCCATAAAAGTTGACCATTGGCATTGACAATGTTTCTACATCAATCAATAGTTGTGTTGTGAGGGACTTCTTCCAACTAACCACTGTACAGTGGCTAACTAACAGTATCCTGTTTTGGTCCCTGGTCTCTCTGTTCCTTCAACCTCACGTCTGGGAGGGCAGCGATTGGGGTGTGGGGAGGGGGGAGTGGGGGGGGTGGTGGTGGTTGGAACAGCAGCGATGAGGTGTTGCTGTGCTGGCCAGCGATCGAGCTGACCAGCGATCAGGAGGCCGGCAGTCCAGGGCTACTGTGCACGCGCTGATCTCCGCTCTGACAGATCGGTGCATGTGCAGTGGCCCGCTCAGCGCTCTGCTGCCGGCCACTCCAGCGGGAATAGGCCCTGCCACCGGATTTCATTGTGAATCTCGCTAGGGCTCTCTGTGATGCACAGAATGTGGGAGATTCATTTTGAAAATCCCGCTAAAAAAATCAACGGGATTTACTCCAGTTTTTACGCGAATTCGGCACTTAGAACTTTTATAGGAGAATTCCACCCCTTATTTCTAATATTTAACAATACAAATATAGCCCATCTAAAACTACCTCTGTTTTCCTGACAGCAACTATATCCTTCCTTGGGTAAGGAGATTGTACACAGAACTCCAGGGGTGGTCTCACCAAGGTCTTACACTATTGTGGTACTCTTAAAGTACAATCCCCTGGTAATAAAGGACAACACGCCAGTTAGTTGCATGTACTCTCATGTCATATAAGAGCTATGGGATTAGGTGACAGGAGGCAATGGAAGTGTACCTTCACCACTACAGGTTAAAGGAGAGCTGTACAACATCATGAAATATTGAGGGACCATATATTAGAAAGGAATATTTGAATTTCTATCATGCTTAACCTACATCCCATTTATATAAAATGCTTTGTGGAGAATCATAGAATGATACTGGATAGAATGAGTCCATTTGGCCCATCAGGCCTGTGATGGCTATTTGGTAGATCTATCTAATTAGTCCTACTTCGCACTTCATTCCCCCGTAGCTTTGCAATTTTTCCACTTCAAGCATTTATTCAAGTTCCTTTCAAAAGTTATCATTGAACCTGCCACCAGCAACCTTTAACGCAGCATGTTCTTATTTTTGTACTCCATTCCTCCTGGGGCGGCACGGTAGCACAGTGGTTAGCACTGCGACCTCACAGCGCCAGGGACCCGGGTTCAATTCCAGCCTCGGGTCACTGCCTGTGTGGAGTTTGCACGTTCTCCTTGTGTCAGCGTGGGTTTCCTCCGGGTGCTCCGGTTTCCTCCCACACTCCAAAGATGTGCGGGTTAGGCTGATTGGCCATGCTAAATTGACTCTTAATGTCAGGGAATTAGCAGGGTAAATATGTGGGGTTACGGGGATAGGGCCGGGGTGGGATTGTGGTCGGTGCAGACTCGATGGGCTGAATGGTCTCCTTCTGCACTGTAGGGATTCCATGATTCTATAAAGCCAAGGATCCCATATACCTTTGCAAAAGCCTCCTCAACTTGTCCTATCACCTTCAGAGGCTCATGTATTTGCATCTATTTGCGGGTCTCTGCTGCTGCACCCTTTTGAAATTGTACCATTGATTTGATGGATTTGCACTGATGTGCATTGACTATTGAGAACACTTGGCTAATAGTGTTTCCACTCCATGTCAGTGAAGACCCACAATCAGCAAACAAAATGAATAATGATTATAGGCAGGATAATAATTCATCTCTTCTGAGCCACATTCTAGCTTACAGTGAGTGAACTGCTTGCTTATCAATATATACTATAATGCAGTTATGTGTTATTGTGTGCAGTTTTGGTCCCCTTTTCTGAGGAAGGATGTTCTTGCTCTCTCGGGAGTGCAGCAAACGTTTACCAGGCTGATTCCGGGCATGGCGGGACTGATGTATGAGGAGAGATTGACTAGGTTAGGCTTGTTTTTGCTGGCGTTCAGACGAATGAGGGGGGCGGAATCTCATAGAGACTTATAAAATTCTAACAGGACCAGACAGCGTAGATGCAAGGAGGATGTTCCCGATGGTGGGAGAGTCCAGAACCAGGGGTCACAGTCTGAGAGTTCGGGGTAGACCATTTAGGACGGAGATGAGGAGACATTTCTTCACCCAAAGGGTGGTGAGCCTGTAGAATTCATTACCACAGGAAGTAGTTGATGCCAAAACATTGAATGTATTCAAGAGGTGGCTGGATATAGCACTTGGGGCGAATGGGATCAAAGATGATGGGGATAAAGCAGGATTAGGCTATTGAGTTGGACGATCAGCCATGATCGTGATGAATGGAGGAGCAGGCTCGAAGGGCCGAATGGCCTCCTCCTGCTCCTATCTTCCATGTTTCTATGGTTCTATGTTAGGGACTAGAACAGAAACACTAAGGTATATTATGAAGTCTGACTAGACCCCAACCATTTTTCTATTTTGGCATTAATGTGAGGGTCGGATGTTTCACTCTGGATGCGACAAACTAGAAAGCTTTTATCAAAACAAACTATATTTAACAACTCAGTTTAACTATAACTATGACTTTTGACTATGAGGAGAGGTTGAATAAACTAAGATTATCTTCACTTGAAAGACAGAGGCTAAGGGGAGACCTGAGAGAGGTCTACAAAAATGATGAGAGGCATAGACAGGGTGGATAGTCAGAGGCTTTTTCCCAGGGTGGAAGTGTCAATTACAAGGGGCACAGGTTCAAGGTGAGAGGGAGAAAGTTTAAGGGAGATGTGCGGGGGATGTTTTTCACGCAGAGAGTGGCGGGTACCTGGAATGCACTGCCAGAGGATGTAGTGGAAGCAGGCACATTAGCAACATTTAAGAGGTATCTAGATAGGTACATGAATAGGAAGGGAATAGATACAGACCGAGTAGGGGCAAAAGATTTCTTTTAGTTTAGCTCAGGCATCATGATCGGCAATGGCTTGGACAACTGATGGGCCTGTTCCTGTGCTGTACTTTTCTTTGTTCTTTGTTCTATAACAAATGAATTAGCTTACCTTTTAAAAATTGAACAATACTTAAACATGACAAGACACCATTCTTAATTGCTAATCTATCGCTATGAGTTTTAATCCAGCAAAATTTCCCTTATAGACTTAAACCTCTCCTTATAATTAGTTAGCAAATCACAGGCATACTTGCTTGTGATTTAGGTTAATGGTCCTGGAGCTTTCAGGATCAGAACCAGAGGGCACAACCTCAGGCTAAAGGGACGATCCTTTAAAACAGAGATGAGAAGGAATTTCTTCAGCCAGAGAGTGGTGAATCTGTGGAACTCTTTGCTGCAGAAGGCTGTGGAGGCCAGGTCATTAAGTGTTTTTAAGACAGAGATAGATAGGTTCTTGAATAATAAGGGGATCAAGGGTTATGGGGAAAAGGCAGGAGAATAGGGATGAGAAAAATATCAGCCATGATTGAATGGTGGAGCAGACTCGATGGGCCGAGTGGCCTAATTCTGCTCCTATGTCTTATGGTCTTATGATCTTATAGAACACCTCAGCAGAGAGAGAGAGAGAGAGACTACTTTCTTCAAGCATCCCCAGGCAGCAACTGCTTGTATTTTAAAAATGAAAATGAAACTGAGTTTTTCTGCAAGCTTACCACTTCTATAAATCACATGACTCTGCCCCTGTCACTCAATCTAATCAAAAACTCACATGGCTCTGCATATCTGTGAAGTTGTACGAACTAAGGAATAGCATGATGGGAAAATTGGTCAGCTATTTGGTACAATATAAGCAAGGCTGACTCCGCATAACTTAAGGCTGTATGAGTAAATAAAACAAGATAAAGTCAGGGATGACGGAGTCACCGACCTTCTTCTGTTACATCAAAGGGCAGGATAAGGTTATGAATAATGAGACAAAGAGTTCTAGGAGGTCAGCAAGTTATGACATGATTAATGACGTTGCTTATGATTCTATTACTAATCGAATTCCTGAATATGCTCTGGTCACACAAACTGATAATGATTATGTATAAATACTGAACTGATTCTTTGTGTAATTGCGGACTTGAGGAGGAATTAGCAAGTTGTACCAACTGCTCTCTGAACTCAAGTTTTCAGCCAATACTGCATGCAGTCTTTCGTAAATAAATTCTTGTTATTTTGTCGGAACGAATTTTGTTGAATCTTTCTATCACAGTCAAGAAGCAGGAAAGTTTCCACTTCAACATACCGAGTCTAAAATCCCAGGAGAACCTAAATAAACAAAAGGTCCATTAACTCAACAAAGTAACACATTCCAAGCTAAAATCCATTAGCAGCCAGCATTCTTAGCATCTGCTGCATGTTTACAAGACAAAGTGACTCTTGTAACAAAATACTGCCTCTTAAAGCCACCCCACCTTAAACATAATATATATATCGAAATAGCACAGTATCATCACACATGAGTCCCACAAACTGAATGGATTCAATCTAGTCCCTAGCAATAAAGATCAGGGACTGAACGTTTCTTCTGTTGGATGCACGCACTCAGCAAGCCCAGAAGTGGGCGCAAAAATTGCTTCTGGCCATAGTCAGCTCTGGAACTGGCCAAGTAAGAGGCAGTCAACTTGAAACCTGTGCTGGGAAAGGCTCAGAACCGCCAGGCAGGGCAGGAAGATGGTGGGCACCAAGAAAAGGGAGGGTGCGAGCTGGCACTTTGAACATGCTCCCTCAGGGGAGCTGTCTCACGGAGCCCCCAGAAAAATTGTCATGGAAAAGCTATACAAAGAGTGTCTCGGCAGCACATTCAAAGACAAACCTCAGTCCCCAGACACCTTGTTAAATGTTATTTCTGTCCTGACATTTCAGACAGCTCTGGATCGAGGTTGAAGCTGAAACGGAAAGACCACCTGACCAATCGGCCCACCCGCCAACCAGAACATCAGCCACCTACAATTGCCTCCAATCAGCCCTTTAATGGGTTAAATTGCCAGCTTGCGAGGTGAAGTCCCAGTGGTGTTGTCACTGGACTTAATCCAGAGACTCAGCTAATGTTCTGGGGACTCGGGTTCGAATCCCGCCACGGCAGATGGTGGAATTTGAATTCAGTGAAAAATACCTGGAATTAAGAAGCTATTGATGACCATGAAACCATTATCGATTGTTGGAAAATCCATCTGGTTCACTAATGTCCTTTGGGGAAGGAAATCTGCTGTCCTTACCGGGTCTGGCCGATATGTGACTCCAGAGCCACAGTAGTGTGGTTGACTCTCAACTTTCTTTGGTCAACTAGGGATGGGCAATAAATGTTGGCCAACCAGCGATGTCCATGTCCCACGAATGAATTTTTAAAATTTGATTGTTGTCGGGGACACTTCCAACTCTTGCTCGCGGCCGTCAACCGAAATATTGATTGTGCGTGTGTGCTATGACATCGGGACGTGCGTCCAATGTCTTCTCACCCAATTTCACACGCTATAATTTCCCCTCCAAGCTACACACCATCTTGACTTGGGGCAGCATGGTGGCACAGTGGTTAGCACTGATGCCTCACAGCACCAGGGACCCGGGTTCAATTCCGGGCTTGGGTCACTATCTGTGTGGAGTCTGCAGGTTCTCCCCGTGTCTGTGTGGGTTTCCTCCGGGTGCTCTTGGCTTCTTCCCACGGTCTGAAAGACATGCTGGTTAAATGCATTGGCTGTGCTAAATTCTCCCTCAGTGTACCCAAACAGGCGGCAGAGTGTGGTGACTGAGGGATTTTCACAGTAACTTCATTGCAGTGTTAATGTAAGCCTACTTGTGACAATAATAAATAAACTAAACATTGATCTGACAGTTGTCAATTTTGAAATGTTCTGATTTATGAAAGTGTAAATTGATTTTTTAATCTTTGTTATTTTCACAAATTAATATATTTAGAATTGCGATTATAATGCTCTGAAGATTTACAAATAAATATCATAATTATGGTAATCGAATATAGTCAGGCAAAAATAATATTAGAAGCTGATTTTCATAAGTGTTAAAATGAGAAACGTACTACAATTCTTTTGCTGTTAAAAACATATTTTCTGTTATAAATGGAGCAGGGAATGGCTGTGGTGAGAACATGACAAATATTTCCACTGTAACTGTAACTCAACCTCTTCACTTATGAGTTATTAAGTCATCCTCACCAGTCGATTTATTGTATCTCACCTTTGCCTGTTACACAGCCTCTATGCATCTTGTCACTGTGGCTTACGGTAAGCTAAACATCCATCAGCTGAATACACGACTGGGATATACACACTGCCCATATATAATAAAGGTAAAAGTATCTAAGGGGAGGCACTGGTGAAGTGGTATCATCACTGGACTAGTAATCCAGAGACCTAGAGTAATGCTCTGGGGACCCAGGTTTCAATCCCACCATGGCAGATGGTGACATTTGGATTCAATAAAAAAAATCTGGAATTAAAAATCTAATGATGACCATGAAGCCATTGTTGTAAAAACCCATCTGGTTCACTAATGTCTTTTAGGAAAGGAAATCTGTTGTCCTTGCCTAAATCAGACTCCAGATGTGGTTGACTCTTAAATGCCCTCAGGGATGGGCAACAAATGCTGGCCCAGCCAGCGATGCCCGCATTCTATGAACGAATACAGAAAGAACATATTAATACTATTAATGCAGAGATAGATAGATTCTTGATCAATAAGGGGATCAAGGATTGCAGGGAGAAGGCAGGAGAATGGGGATGAGAATCATATCAGTCATGATTGAATGGCCTAATTCTGCTCCTATATCTTATGGTCTCATGGGAATACAGCAGGAATGCAAAGGAATTCAAGGGCTATTCAGAAACAACCTGCCGTCGGATGTCACCCTCTGGCGGGACTGGAAGAATGCACTGGCGGGAAGGGCTGGAAAATCAATTTCCACTGTTGAGGAGAACCATTGAGCCTACTCAGCGTCAATCACCCGTGACACATCCAAGTGTTTCTTGATGAAGAAACACTCAACAGTGGGAATGGATTTTCCAGCCCTTCCTGCCAGTGCAATCTTCCAGCCCCGCCAAAGGGTGACACCCAACGGCAGGTTGTCCGGCAACATGACAATGGTGCAATCCACTACTCCGAAAGTAATTAAAAGCAAATTACTGCGGATGCTGGAATCTGAAACCAAAAGAGAAAATACTGGAAAATCTCAGCGGGTCTGGCAGCATCTGTAAGGAGAGAAAAGAGCTGACGTTTCGAGTCCAGATGGCCCTTTGTCAAAGCTCTGCTGAGGTTTTCCAGCATTTTCTCTTTTGGGTCCTAAAGTAATTATCTGGCTTAATCGTATGAATACAAAGTTATTTCAAATTATACGGCACTTAGAAAATCACAATGTGACTAGACAGAGACAACACAGATTTATGAAAGGGAAATCATATTTGAGAGTTCTTTGAGATTGTGACTACGATCTAATGGCCCCATTAGCCAGGGGAGCAAATCCTGTAATGGCTGCTAAATCTCAGGAGCAGCCAAAAACAGGATTTGAGCAGGTGAGATCTGTTTGAGATCTTTCCCATCCCCCCGCCAGTAATGTAATCAAAACTTAAAGTTTATTTATTAGTGTCACAAGTAGGCTTACATTAGCACTGCAATGAAGTTACTGTGAAAATCCCCTAGTCGCCACACTCCGGCACCTGTTTGGGTACACTGAGGGAGAATTTAGCATGGGCAATGTACCTAACCAGCACATCTTTCAGACTGTGGGAGGAAACTAGATCCCCCGGAGGAAACCCACGCAGACACGGGGAGAACGTGCAGACTCCACCCAGACAGTGACCCAAGCCAGGAATCGAACCCGTGTTCCTGGCGATGTGAGGCAGCAGTGCTAACCACTGTGCCACCTTGCTGCCCTGGGGCATAAACTGGATTTCCACATATTCTAATATATTATCATCTAATTACTGATGCCCTAGCACCCGGCCATGACATATCCTCCCTCCTGTGGGGTTACAGGGATAAGTGGGGGAAAGGGCCTGGATAAGATACTCTGTCAGAGAGTCGGTGCAGACTCAATGGGCCGAATGGCCTCCCTCTCTGCCAAAGGGATTTTATTATTCTATGCCAAAGCCAATTACTAATAATTTTTGAAAACAAAAACCGGTTGTGATGACCGCCCCAGGGGTGCAGAGAAAGGTATAAACCCCCAGATGGTGTGAGACTTGGCCGGGCAGTGCCCTTTGGGCAATTTTGGGAAAATTGCGCCCCTTAACTAATAGGGTCGATAAGGGGGAACCAATGGGTGTAGTGTGTGTGCATTTTCAAAAACCATTGGATAAGATACCACACAAGAGGTTAGTGCACAAAGTTAGGGTTTGTGGGTAATGTATAAGCATGGGTTGCTTTTGGGTTAAGAGTCAGAAAACAGAGAGTAGGCATAAATGGGTTACTTCCATAAGACCATAAGACCATAAGACATAGGAGCGGAAGTAAGGCCATTCGGCCCATCGAGTCCACTCCACCATTCAATCATGGTTGATTTCAACTCCATTTACCCGCTCTCTCCCCATAGCCCTTAATTCCTTGAGAAATCAAGAATTTATCAATTTCTGTCTTGAAGACGCTCAACGTCTCGGCCTCCACAGCCCTCTGTGGCAATGAATTCCACAGACCTACCACTCTCTGGCTGAAGAAATTTCTCCTCATCTCTGTTCTAAAGTGACTCCCTTTTATTCTAAGGCTGTGCCCCCGCGTCCTAGTCTCCCCTGTTAATGGAAACAACTTCCCTACGTCCATCCTATCTAAGCCGTTCATTATCTTGTAAGTTTCTATCAGATCTCCCCTCAACCTCCTAAACTCCAATGAATATAATCCCATGATCCTCAGACGTTCATCGTATGTCAGGCCTACCATTCCTGGGATCATCTGTGTGAATCTCCGCTGGACCCGCTCCAGTGCCAGTATGTCCTTCCTGAGGTGTGGGGCCCAAAATTGCTCACAGTACTCCAAATGGGGCCTAACCAGTGCTTTATAAAGCCTCAGAAGTACATCCCTGCTTTTGTATTCCAAGCCTCTTGAGATAAATGACAACATTATATTTGCTTTCTTAATTACGGACTCAACCTGCAAGTTTACCTTTAGAGAATCCTGGACTAGGACTCCCAAGTCCCTTTGCACTTTAGCATTATGAATTTTGTCACCGTTTAGAAAATAGTCCATGCCTCTATTCTTTTTTCCAAAGTGCACGACCTCGCACTTGCCCACGTTGAATTTCATCAGCCACTTCTTGGACCACTCTCCTAAACTGTCTAAATCTTTCTGCAGCCTCCCCACCTCCTCAATACTACCTGCCCCTCCACCTATCTTTGTATCATCGGCAAACTTGGCCAGAATGCCCCCAGTCCCGTCATCTAGATCGTTAATATATAAAGAGAACAGCTGTGGCCCCAACACTGAACCCTGCGGGACACCACTTGTCACCGGTTGCCATTCTGAGAAAGAACCTTTTATCCCAACTCTCTGCCTTCTGTCTGACAGCTGGAAAGCTGCATCTAGTGGAGTGCCACAATGATCAATTCTTGGCCCTTACGTACCTATAATATGCATCAATGAATTAGATGAGGAGATAGGTTGTGATGGATGAAGGTTTGCTACCGATACAATGATCAGTGGAAAAGTAAGCTGCGATGAGGACACAAAGAGGCTGGAGAGGGATGTGGGCAGGTTGTACGAATGGACAGTAACCTGATAAATTCAATATTACATGGGGAAGGGTAAAGGAAAAATAAAAAAACAGAATTTTTTTTTTTAAATGGTGAGAAGCTGGAAAACTTTGGTATTGAGAATGACCAGGCTATCCTTGCACAGGAAGTTAACATTCACATACAGCAAGCAATGGGGAAAGCAAGGGACCAGCTACCTTATATTACAAAGGAACTTGATTGTGAGGATGAAGAAATCTAACTGCAATTGTACAGGGCCACGGTGAGAAAGAACCTGAGCCGTATGTACCATTCTAGTCTTCTGCTCTCAGGGAGAAAATACCAGTAGGAAAGCAAAATACTCCAAATGCTGGACATCAGTAATAAAGACAGAAAACGCTGGAAATACTCAGCAGAGTTGGCAGCATCCGTGAAGACGGAAAGATGGTCACCGCGTCAGGTCGATGACGTTTCTTCAGAACGGGGAAAAGTTGGAGATATAAAGAGGGGCGATTCTCCATCCCGCTGCGCTAATGTTTTAGTGTGGTGGGCTGGCAGAATCCCGTGTCGGCCGATTCGCGGGATGTGTTCCTGACGCATGCGCATCTCCCAGCGCCGGATACCTGGAGCAGTCGGGACCCTGCTGGAAACCGGCAGGAACAGCAGGTAAGTCATTTTAATTTGTCTTTCATCTTATTTAAATGTGATTATCGGGCCCGGGACTGAAGTCTCCAGGCCCGATAGCATCTCCCACCCCGTCAGGACAGTTTCACTCCGGCGGGGTCCAGACTAGCTCCTCACTTTCAGGGAACTAGCGGGACACCCTGCTGGAGTGAAGGGTGGCAGTTGGGGCCCCCAGGGGGTTGGGTGGTGGAGGTGGTGCCCTCTGGACATGGGCACCCTGGCACTGCCAGCCTGTGCCCCCGGCACTGCCCAAAGGGTAAAATGCCCATGCCCAGGAGGCACCTTGGCACTGCCCACTGGGCATGGGCCAGTGCCAAGGGGGTGGGGCCAACTGTGAGCGGGGCCTAGGGGACGATCGGTGGTGTTGGGAGGCCCACAGCCACTCTGCATTGGGATCAGTCGGGGCTGGAGGAAGGCCAGTGATTGGGGTGGGTGGGGAGGGGGGGGGGCTGGTCTGTGAGGGGGGGTTCACCTCCCGTTGGGGGGGAGGTCTGCAGGTGGGGGTCTACGGGGGGGGGGGTCCGCAGGGGGAGGATCATTACTGCTGGGGGGGGTGGAGATCGGAGCGCTCCTAGATGGGGGGGAGGGGGTCAGGGCTGGCCTGAGAATGCTCATGGGGGCCGTGATCGGGTCGTGAGGGGTTGGGGGGGTGGGGGCAGCACTGCACTGCGAGGGTCCTGGGCTGGCCAGTGATCGAGCTGGCTAGCAAACTGCAGGCTGACAGTCCGGCCCACCGTGCACGCGCAGGGTCCCGGGATTCTCAGACTCTGACGTGAATAGGTCCGCCCCCGATCTTTTCATTATATTCACGATTGCGGCCTCTGCATTGCACAGAGTGTGGGAGACTCGAGTGTGACTCCCACTGAAAAAACAATCGCGATTTACACCAGTTTTGCCGCAAACCTTCTTTGGGAGAATCACCCCCCAATATCTTTTAAGTGAGTGAGAAGCGGGGAGGTGGATAATGGAACAAAAAGGAAGGTTTGTGATAGGGTGGAGTGCAGGAGACCATAGAACCATAGAAAATTACAGCTCAGAAACAGGCCTTTTGGCCCTGCTTGTCTGTGCCGAACCATTTTATGCCTAGTCCCACTGACCTGCACTTGGACCATATCCCTCCACACCCCTCTCATCCATGAACCCGTCCAAGTTTTTCTTAAATGTTAAAAGTGACCCCACATTTACCACTTTATCCGGCAGCTCATTCCACACTCCCACCACTCTCTGCATGAAGAAGCCCCCCCCTAATATTCCCTTTAAACTTTTCTCCTTTCATCCTTAACCCATGCCCTCTGGTTTTTTTCTCCCCTAGCCTCAGCGGAAAAAGCCTGCTTGCATTCACTCTATCCATACCCATCAAAATCTTATACACCTCTATCAAATCTCCCCTCAATCTTCTACGCTCCAGGGAATAAAGTCCCAACCTATTCAATCTCTCTCTCTAACTCAGCTTCTTGAGGCATTAAATGACAAAGGATTTCATGGTACAAAAGGAGTGGTATTCTCCGAGCGCGCACACCCAAAGACAGGAAGTTCCTGGATTGAACCTTTGAATGATCCACCAAATTTTCCGTCTCACCTGCTACGATTCCCGCGGAGAGCGAGATTGGAGAATTTTGGCCAATGTGTCTAGTGGAGGTGTGAATGACAGAAAGATGAACATCCGAGAGAAAAAGATAAAGGTGAATGAGAAAATGTAGCAAAGAGAAAAGAAAGAAAATGGGGGCAAAATCCAACATTGTCAAACTCGATGTTGACTCCAGTTGAATGCCAAACGGGCAGAAGAGGTGATGTTCCTCCAGACTGCATCAAGCTTTATTGAATCATAGCACGGAATCATAGAATCCTTACAGAAGGAGGCCATATGGCCCATCAAGCCTGCACTGACCACAATCCCACCCAGACCCTATCCTTGCAACCTCACACGGTAGCACAGTGGTTAGCGCTGCTGCTTCACAGCTCCAGGGACCTGGGTTCGATTCCCGGCTTGGGTCACTGTCTGTGTGGAGTTTGCACATTCTCCTCGTGTCTGCGTGGGTTTCCTCTGGGTGCTCCGGTTTCCTCCCACACTCCAAAGATGTGCGGGTTAGGTTGATTGGCCATGCTAAAAATTGCCTCTTAGAGTCCTGAGATGCGTAGGTTAGAGGGATTGGCGGGTAAAAGTGTAGGGATGTGGGAGTGGGGGCTGGGTGAGATTGTGGTCGGTGCAGACTCGATGGGCCGAATGGCCTGTTTCTGCACTGTAGGGTTTCTATGATTTACAAAGCCACCCTGCTCATCCCCCTGACACTAAGGGGCAATTGAGCATGGCCAATCCACCTAACCCGCACATCTTTGGAGTATGGGAGGAAACCGGAGCACCCGGAGGAAACCCACGCAGACAACGGGGAGAATGTACAAATTCCACATAGACAGTGGCCCAAGGCGGGAATCAAACCCGGGTCCCGGGTGCCCCACTGTGCCACCGTGCCACCCTATGATTCAGTGAAAACACCTCTGGATGTCTGAAGAAACAGGTGGATGAGAGGATTATGGTTTAGGCATTTTAACAATAGATGTTAAAGTTAAAAAAAAAATCAAAATTACATTAGCCCTATGAAAGCTAAAGCCCTGCCAGCTAGCGAGAGGTTAAGAGAAAACGCAAAAGGAACTGGAGTTAGGTGAAGAATGTATTTTGTCATAACAACCTGTCACTCGAAAGTCACTCCATTATCTCAGGGGCATCTATAGACAAATCATTAGAATATATTAGTAATTAGTTTAAACTAGGCAGCATTAAGCAGAAATTATTAGCCCTACTCTTGACCACGAAATGCATTTGGATTTGATTTTGCTACTTAACCGTGCGTCCTATGGGGTGCGGGGACGCGTAACTTGCAACTGCAGCTTCATTAACAAGATTAAGTGGGCTGCTTTGAAAAGGCTTCTGGCGGTGTGTTGGGATATCGAACACGTAGAGATGGATTTCTGGATAACATTCCTACTCCTCTGGGGTAACTGCGCCTGGATCAAGGGATTGGACACGTCCCAGCCAATTCTCAGCAATGCCTCTGTCCGGTACTTTGACTACCCCGAGGAGATTACCTGTGCGCCTTTGGGCGTCATGGTGCGGATTCGTAACGACTCATTTCAGGGGATGTTCCTTAAACTGTCAATCGTGGGTAAGTCCAGAACCGTCAGAGTTTTGAACGATGAGGAGGGGTTGAAACTATGTTTAACTTTGCTCAAGATTTTTCACTGTAAGCGGGCTAAACTCCAAGGAGAGTATAACTGGTTGGGAGAGTCTATTTGCACCTACCTCTGAACATTGTTAAAGGAACGTGGGTGGTCTCCGCACGCTTATACTCTAATTAACGCACCGTGACTTACTGCCTCAATAAATATGCTTATGGTCCCTGTAGCAAGCTTTCTAAATAGCTGCCCAGGGACTTGCTATCAAAAGAGAAAACGCTGGAAAATCTGTTACTATCCAATTTTTTTTTTTAATTGGGAGCAAAGCTTTCTCTTCCTAGCTCCTTCCAGGCTAACAAGGTTCAAATTTGATCACACTATTGGGGTGGGGGTGGAAACTAGAGGCTTTATAATTCTATGTGGCCTGTTTAAGAAAAGTGTTGTAAATCCCCTGTTTATAAGTGGAGGTGGTGGCCTAGTGATATTATCGCTAGACTATTAATCCAGAAACTCAGCTAATGTTTTGGGGACCAGGGTTGAACCCACCACATCCTTTAGGGAAGGAAATCTGCTGTCCTTGCCTGATCTGGCCTATATGTGATTCCAGAGCCACAGCAATGTGGTTGACTCAATTGCCCTTGGGGCAACCAGGGATGGGCAATAAATGCATGCCAGCCAGTGACCATGTCCCATGAATGAAGAAAATTTTAAAATTAGGATCATTAGAACTACAAACAGAGTTTTTCCATACTGGAACAGTTTTTCTTTATATAGGCATTAACTGGGCACTGCAGGGGTTGGGGTGCATTATTGACGCTGATCACATTTTAATTTGATGTTTTAAAATTTCCTTTGTACTTTGGTTTTTTTTTTCAGGCTCTTTCTTTCCCCCCCCCCCCCTCCTTTTGGGGAGCTGCCCCTTTTTTTACTTTGTCCTGACTTAATTTGAGTTTGTTTATTTGGTTTGACCTAAGAGGCCAAATTGAATCCCATTTGTAACACCAGTAATGGGTGCCAGAGATAGTTTCCAATGGCTTACTATCATTAATTCATCCAATCTGTGCAATGTGAATAATCCCAGCGTTGTGGATTGTAGCACTTGGTGGTGTTTTTGTTTGAATCTGGCACTCTATATACAGCTACTTGGTGCCATTGCTGAGATGCCCCAAAGCTCTTGTAAATTGATTTTATGTTTTTAAGTGAAGGCAAGTGTTAGTGTGCCATGAAGGCCCCAATGGAATAGATGCTGATGTCCCAAGTCTGTAAGGGCTCAGGGATTTGAGTTGGGTTTGTGTTAATTTGAGAAGGAGGGGGTGTCATGAAGGGAGGTCTTCTAGTCGATTTTGATTGTCTTGTATTTAAAAAAAATCTAACTATACTTTACCATGAGATATGTAGTGACTGTCAAACTGCTGTTCCCTGTTAACAGATAACTATGGTATACCAAGAGACTTGCATTCATTGCCTAGTCATTGTCATTATACGACTAAGCCACAAGCTGATGGATCCTTGCTTTTCAGTACTTCATACAAGGGCTGCTACGTTCATAGAATAGTGAGTACAAATGTTGTTGGTATAATTGCTATTGGCAATTTAATTTTGTTGCCCCATCTCAACGAGACGTTCTGCCAACAAGGTGGGGGGTGGGCAGGATAAGGAGAAATAAGACTTGGTGCAAGCAATGGCACTACTGCCTCACACCACCAGGGGCCTAGGTTCAATTATGGCCTTGGGTGACAGACATTCTCCCTGTGGATTTTTTCAGTGTTCCAGTTTCCTCCCACAGTCCACAACAATATGCAAGTTGGGTGTATTGGGCGGGATGCTTTAGTGCAGACCTGATGGGCCAAAGGGCCTCCTTTTGCACTGTAGAGATTCTACAGATGCAGAGTTTGGCATGACCTCCAGTTTGTGGGGTAGAATGTGGAATACCAGCAAAGGAGGGCATTTTTCTGCAGCAGATGAACTGTGAAAGGGTGACATTGGCAATGTTTTGAAACTAGTAAATTATGCCAATACTGAATTTTAGTGACCTTTAAGAGTTGAGTGAGTTTGGAGAAGGCATCAGTCTTTCCAATATTTGGGGGGTGTGGAATATCAGATTATTAGCATTGGATTTTGGACATCATATAAGCAATGAATTTGGCAACAGTGCTGGAATTGAGTCATTTTACACTGACACCTTGACCACATGTGAAAACAAGTGCAGTGCTTATGGCTGTTGGGAAGTCCCAATGGAGAGTGGGAAGAGATCCCACTGCAAATGGGACACTCCCATATCCCAAAAATGGGACCGTGAGAGCAGATGGATGACTTGGAGAGTGGGAAGAAAGTCACTCACAGGTGGTACTGAGCAGTTTTCTATCAATTTATTGAATGCTGTTTCTTTTTAGAATAATACTGTAAGCCTGGAGTTGAGGATTGATGGAGTTGATGAATCTAAAAGGATCATGGTTATAGAACGCATTCCTGTAAGCTGTACACTGCCGTCTCTGGCTCCTGTGACTGGTAGGTTTGCAGACCATCCATTGCTTTGCAGTTGGTCAAATCCTCTGACATTTCAACTTGGGTTCCTGTTGGTAAAACATGTGAATCTAACTTAGTTCCTCTGACCCATTCCTCAATGCTGCATATAACGTATGTAATTTTTTAAAAAACCCTTGAGGATCAGAACCATAGTATAATCTCTACAGTCACAGCAGAACCTTCCCAACAATCATTAAAATTAACCTGCTATATTTCTCCAGTTGCAATCAACTAACTGTCCAGTTAACAGGGTTTTGATGAACAGTATAGCAAAGTAGGAAACCATTCAGGGGCCAACTTGTACCTTATCCTTCCATCACCCTTTGCCCCTTCCTGGACAGGGAGGTTCATGCCTTGCCAATAGCACCCTTGGGTGCTGACTCCATGCAACCCCCCCCCCCTGCCTCCACCAGTTCCTAAGGCTGGAGGCTATCACTATGACATGTCTAATCATGACCTTTGCTTCCCATTCCCTGGCCCCAAGCAGCATTGAAACCATTGGTTTGGTTGATGTCATTCCTGGGTTTGAATGGTGTGCACGCACCACTTTCCCTGGTACCTTGCAGATTTTTCTGAGCCATCTTGGCAGTAAGACACTTCAAAATTATCCACTGAAAGTTGAGCCCTAATTCTTTGAGGTAAGTGACTATATGGCTGCAGTTTGGTTGGCAAGTTGCACATGACTACAAAACTCAGTGGATTGTGTAAATACTATTTTCCCTTTCCCAGTAGCAGCTTAACAATCATTTACCTTCACAACATACTCCATTCCCTACCCTCCTGCAGCAATGGATGTGCCTTCCATTGGTCAAGGACTTCAACAGTCATCTTGGCAACCACCATTTTTAAATAGTGCACTGTTCCCATTCCCCCATGTTTGTGATTTGTTGTATTTTGAATAACTTTCAACAGCTTTTAATCTATTTAATCCAACAGTGGCCCCTACAAAAGGAAGAACTCCCCTGGATCAGGAGCCAGCCAGTACAACAATAGCCACTGTCCCAGTGGATCGGGTGCCTGTCAATGCCACTGTAGCCACTGTCCCAGTAGATCAGGAGCCAGCCAGTACAACGCTAGCCACTGTCCCAGTAGATTGGGTGCCTGTCAATGCCACTGTCCCAGTAGATCAGGAACCAGCTAGTACAACGCTAGCCACTGTCCCAGTGGATCGGGAGCTAGCCAGCACAACTGTAGCCACTGTCCCAGTAGATCAGGAATCAGCTAGTACAATGCTCACCACTGTCCCAGTAGATCGGGTGCCTGTCAATGCCACTGTCCCAGTAGATCAGGAGCCAGCCAGTACAACATTAGCCACTGTCCCAGTAGATCGGGTGCCAGCGAGTACAACTGTAGCCACTGTCCCAGTAGATTGGGAGCTAGCCAGTACAACTGTAGCCACTGTCCCAGTAGATCGGGAGCCAGCCAGTACAACATTAGCCACTGTCCCAGTAGATCGGGTGCCAGCGAGTACAACTGTAGCCACAATCCCAGTAGATTGGGAGCTAGCCAGTACAACTGTAGCCACTGTCCCAGTAGATCGGGAGCCAGCCAGTACAACATTAGCCACTGTCCCAGTGGATCGGGTGCTTGTCAATGCCACTGTCCCAGTAGATCGGGAGCCAGCCCATACAACTGTAGCCACTGTCCCAGTAGATCGGGAGCCAGCCAGTACAACTGTAGCCACTGTCCCAGTAGATCGGGAGCCAGCCAGTACAACATTAGCCACTGTCCCAGTAGATCGGGTGCCAGCGAGTACAACTGTAGCCACAATCCCAGTAGATTGGGAGCTAGCCAGTACAACTGTAGCCACTGTCCCAGTAGATCGGGAGCCAGCCAGTACAACATTAGCCACTGTCCCAGTGGATCGGGTGCCTGTCAATGCCACTGTCCCAGTAGATCGGGAGCCAGCCCATACAACTGTAGCCACTGTCCCAGTAGATTGGGAGCCAGCCAGTACAACTGTAGCCACTGTCCCAGTAGATTGGGAGCCAGCCAGTACAATGCTAGCCACTGTCCCAGTGGATCGGGTGCCTGTCAATGCCACTGTCCCAGTAGATCGGGAGCCAGCCAGTATGACATTAACCACTGTCCCAGTGGATCACATGCCTGTCAATGCCACTGTAGCCACTGTCCCAGTAGATTGGGAACCAGCCAGTACAACGCTAGCCACTGTCCCAGTGGATCGGGTGCCTATCAATGCCACTGTCCCAGTAGATCGGGAGCCAGCCAGTACAACACTAGCCACTGTCTCAGTGGATCAGGTGCCTGTCAATGCCACTGTCCCAGTAGATCGGGAGCCAGCCAGTACAACGCTAGCCACTGTCCCAGTGGATCGGGTGCCTGTCAATGCCACTGTCCCAGTAGCTCAGGAGCCAGCCAGTACAACCTTAGCCACTGTCCCAGTAGATCAGGTGCCTGTCAATGCCACTGTCCCAGTAGATCGGGAGCCAGCCAGTACGACCTTAGCCACTGTCTCAGTGGATCAGGAGCCAGCCAATGCCACTGTAGCCACTCCAGTAGATTGGGAGCCAGCCAGTACAACGCTAGCCACTGTCCCAGTGGATCAGGAGCCAGCCAATGCCACTGTCCCAGTGGATCGGGTGCCTGTCAATGCCACTGTAGCCACTCCTCCAGTGGATCAGGAGCCAGCCAGTACGACGCTAGCCACTGTCCCAGTGGATCAGAAGCCAGCCAATGCCACTGTAGCCACTCCTCCAGTGGATCAGCAGCCAGCCAGTACAACACCAGCCACTGTCCCAGTGGATCAGGAGCTAGCCAGTACAACACTAGCCACTGTCCCAGTGGATCGGGTGCCTGTCAATGCCACTGTCCCAGTAGCTCAGGAGCCAGCCAGTACGACCTTAGCCACTGTCCCAGTGGATCAGGTGCCTGTCGATGCCACTGTAGCCACTCCTCCAGTAGATCGGGAGCTAGCCAGTACCACGCTAGCCACTGTCCCAGTGGATCGGGTGTCTGTCAATGCCACTGTCCCAGTAGCTCAGGAGCCAGCCAGTATGACCTTAGCCACTGTCCCAGTGGATCAGGTGCATGTCAATGCCACTGTAGCCACTCCTCCAGTAGATCGGGAGCCAGCCAGTACAACGCTAGCCACTTTCCCAGTGGATCGGGTGCCTGTCAATGCCACTGTCCCTGTAGCTCAGGAGCCAGCCAATGCCACTGTCCCAGTGGATCAGGTGCCTGTCAATGCCACTGTAGCCACTCCTCCAGTAGATCGGGAGCCAGCCAGTACAACGTTAGCCACTGTCCCAGTGGATTGGGTGCCTGTCAATGCCACTGTCCCAGTAGCTCAGGAGCCAGCCAATGCCACTGTCCCAGTGGATTGGGTGCCTGTCAATGCCACTGTAGCCACTCCTCCAGTAGATCGGGAGCTAGCCAGTACAACGCTAGCCACTGTCCCAGTGGATCAGGTGCCTGTCAATGCCACTGTAGCCACTCCTCCAGTAGATCAGGAGCCAGCCAGTACAACGCTAGCCACTGTCCCAGTGGATCGGGTGCCTGTCAATGCCACTGTCCCAGTAGCTCAGGAGCCAGCCAATGCCACTGTCCCAGTGGATCGGGTGCCTGTCAATGCCACTGTAGCCACTCCTCCAGTGGATCAGGAGCCTGCCAGTACAACGCCAGCCACTGTCCCAGTGGATCAGGAGCCAGCCCGTGCCACTCCAGCCTCTATCACCATGGACCTGAAGCCAAATGGAGGTAATATGTATATGAAGACTTGAGGCTGTACCAGCTTTACTAGTTTCATAAAGCTTGCATTGCTTGCACTAAACTGAACATCCTGAAATTATACCTACACTGTTCAATGGTGTATTTATTAATATACTTTGACCTAAAGGCATCCAAATATCCATCAGGCTAGTCTGGCAGGTTTTAATTCATGGACTGGTGCATTTCCAGAGTCAACTGTCTTGATTTTTCATCCGAAGCTGAGTAAATGTGATATGGGCTCACAGATGACTTGTGTCCATACTCTATCCTGTGTACAGTGAGATTCCAAAGAGCTTGCAACTAGATTATGACAGCAAAATATTGATCTAGCATTAATCTTTAATGGACAGTAGAATGTTTGAAGCGAGGTTAATTGGAATACAACCATGGATGTCTAATTGTTTTGCTGTAAACTGCAACTCGTCGCTTGGTGTTCATTGCAATTTCCACCTTTCTTTGCAGACGAAACTCAAATTTGTGATGTTGGTGCCAAATATCGTGTACCTTGTGGAAATGCCACACTTGGTGAGCTGGCATGTAATGCCAAAGGGTGCTGCTATGATCCAGCTGATAAGAGAGCCCCTTGCTTTTATGGGAAAACTGGTTGGTTTGATTTACATTTGTTCTATTACAAATAACTGAGTTAATGTACAGTTTGCTCCAAGTTCTGACTTGTGCAAGTTCTGACTCGTGTCTCACCTTGAGCATTGTCTGTGGTTTGCTTTGATCAGGGCTGAAGTACATGGGATCTGTTTATAGCAGTTTAAATTTACTAGCAGTATTTTCAACTTCAAGCTTGCAGATGATATAACTCCAGGTGTTTTGTGAAGTTGGCCTAAAGTTTTGACATGGGTGAGCATGAGATGGCTCACTCCAGGTATGATCCAAGTGACCCACTAGGGAGCTTTTTAACAATTAGAAGGTAACATAGAATCAGCAAACTAATTTACCAATTACAAGACTTGACTCTCGGCTAGCTATCTCTGTTCCAGCTTAAATCAATAACCCCTAGACATGCAGCTGCCTTCAGAATTGGCACAAGTGTGTTCATGATGCTGAATTTTCAGCTCCAACACTGCCAGCCATTTTCAGAATCTGGGGTTGGGGAGGAAAAACACTATTTCCAGCAGAGCAAAACTCAAACTGGAATGTGGGGGATAGCTGTCCCTAGTCCATGACCTGACTTGTCAATCACCCCCATGAAGACCCACTCTGCAAAATCCCAAGGGAGAACAACATAAGTTCAGATTTTAACTAACAGACTGCTGCAAAAGCAATGTAGTATTGCCAGTAGAAACTATAGTTCAGTGCATAAACTGTTACAGCAGACCCTACACAAGAACATGGCTCAGATGCATTTCTTGGGCATAGTATTGTTGCACTAAATATTAGTGTCAGGTGGTTCATGTTCAGTAACATTTGATTGTGTAGCATACTAGCTACCTGGCTCCGTTTCATAATGGCATATGACCTTTCTTCTTTCCCTAGCTTACATTGATTGCACAACCAATGGATTATTTACCATTGTAATACCCCGAATTGCAACAGTACCCCCACTTGATCTTGGCTCTGTCTTCTTGTTGGACAACAGTTCTCAATGTGTGCCTGTAGTCAGGACAGCTGAATTTGTTATCTTCCGCTTTCCCCTTGATTCATGTGGGGCCACACAAATGGTAAGTTGTGGTTTTTTCATTTCCTTCTAAGATGAAGGATAGATTTCCAAAAAATAAATTTTCTCCCTTTTTTCTGTATAGATTGATGGATCAAACATCACTTACAAAGTAGATGTAATGGCCAGAAGGAAAACCCAAAGTGGACCTCGTGGCCATATAACCAGAGAGAGTACATTCAGGTGAGTGTCTGAACACGAGCAATTGTACTGGATCAAAACAAACCTAACTTGTTCCACTCTGTTAATTAACAGTTCAACTTGTTGACCAGAATTATCCAAACTAAATGTATACACTATCAGTAACCATGCCAAACCTTGTGATGACCTTCCCTCAGCAAATTTTGTATCCCAGAACTTTAACATGGGACTGAATACAATCTTTCATCAGGCTAGTTCTTGTGTCCTTGATGGACTAGTTTTCCTCCAGGTGCTCTGGTTTTCTCCCAGTCCAAAGATGTGCAGGTTAGGTGGATTGATCATGCTGAATTGCCCCTTGTCAGGGATTAGCAGGATAAATGTGGGGATAAGGCCTGGTGGGAATGTTAGTGCAGGAGGGCATTTGAGCCTGCACCAAGGATTCCATGGACTTTAACTCTTGCTTTGCTGCCATGTCCTCGATGGACCCATTATTCCCCTCCCCTGAAGGCAAATATCTTTGCTATTTGAGTTACCTACTTTAAACTGTCATTGCCAAGTAACATGCCTTGCTACATTGTAACACCCAACTGGGTTCATGACCAGCTTCCATCACATTTTCATGTAATGGAAAGGCTTCAACTTGGCTCCATCTAAGATCAACTAGCCATGCCCAATATCAGTTTTCAATCAAATCACTTGACCCTATGAGTGCACCCTTTTGTCTCCAATTTCTGGTGGTTTTGCATTGTTGAAATATTCTGTAGGACATCAGTTAACACTATTGCTTTCCTAGGTTGCAAGTGATATGCCATTTGACTGGTATTAGGGACCTTCCTTTGATGCTTGTGGTGAATACTCCCTCACCCCTGCCTTTCATAGTGATGGATGGTGTCCTCAGAATGGAAATGAGGATTGCAAAAGGTAATTCCAACTTCTTTTAGTCTGAAGACTACAAGGCCTGTACACTCTTTGCTGACCTAATTTCCTCCCACAGATGAGTCCTACAGTACTTGGTTTGTTGATGAAGACTACCCTCTAGTGAGAGTGCTCAGGGAGCCAGTGTATGTAGAAGTTCACCTGCTCCACCGAGCTGATGCCAGTATTGCACTTGTGCTGAATAACTGCTGGGCAACACAAACACTGGACCCTGAGCATGGCAGAAAATGGAGCATCATTGTCAATGGGCAAGTATTCCCACTTTCTTGCATTCCTCACTACTTTTGAGTTGATTTTGAGATGCAGAAGGTCCTCAGGCTAGGTTTGAAAATAGCTATTTGTAATCAGATGCACTAAACTTTCCTGCACCTTGTACAATAGAATCAAGATGAACTACATGTGATGCCATTCCTCATGGGTTACTTGGGTGACATTTGCCGCAATGCAAGTCTTGAATTGATAAAGCAAAAAGGCTCACCCCAATTTCTTAAACAAATTAAACTTAAAAGCTAACTCTGCCACAGAATCTGAGCAAGTGAGTTTGACAATGGAAATCTGACCTTGGGTGGATATTTCCAGTCTTGCCCAAGCAAGGCCACAAAATCCTGCCCAAAGTGACTGGCAATTCTAGGACCGTTCTCAATGGGAAATGCAGATTGGCTCTTGGCTTTAAGGCAATTTACTGCAATGAAACCTGCAGCTCTAACTCCCACCCCACCCCAATCCATACTAGAATTCTTGTGATCTGCAATAATTGTCTGAAGTTGAATCCAGAGATCCATTTCTAAACATGCCCTTCTCCATTCCAACACCAGGCCATAATCAAATCTTTAACAGTGGAGCAAGCTCTGTCTGAAAAAATAATGCTGGAAAAATCCTCAGCAGGTCTGACTGTATCTTGAGAGCAGAACCAACATTTTATTCCTTGTGCAATGCCACAAAATATCTGTAGCTTTTTAAGGTGCTTTTGGAATATTGTAAAAGGAGTTTATCTTCTTGCACCCGTCACATTTTTGCAGCTTGTATCAAAGGAGCATTGGTTTATTTTCTCCAGATTAAACCTCAAACTCTTTCTTTCTGTTATCCAGCTGCCCATATTATAGGGATAACTACTTGACCCAGCTGCATACTATTGATGCAACTTCCAACCTGCTGTTCCCAACACATCACAAGCGATTTGAAGTGAAGACCTTCACATTCTGGAGCCGACACATCCAAACACTGCTGAGTGGAGAGGTTGGACACATTTTTTTAAATACTTGTATTATTCTGCCTTGATTTGATGCTTAAAGAATTCTTTCTTCTTTTTTAGGTTTACTTTCATTGCAGTGCAGCTGTGTGCCTTGTGTCTGAAATAGAAAAATGTACCACCACTTGTGATGCTGGAAAAAGTAAGACAATTAAAATTCTGGTTAAGTTTCTGACTGTTCAGATTCTCTGAATAAAAGTGTATTTTCTTTGCCAGGGATAGGCAGAAGTTTGGACTTTAACACTTCCACTGAAGCCTTGCCTGAAACTCATCAGGGGCTGGTAACACTAGAGAGACCCATACTCTTCACCCTTTCAGAAGGAAAAGTTGCCAAGTCCTCTCTGGTAAAAGGTATGAAACTTTCTCATTCACACAACCATAATTTAAGAATTCAACATGAAGGCTTGGCACTTGTGTAATCTTGTATGGAACCATGACTGCAGATCATTTTAAACCTACTTTAAGTTGGATGTTTATTTCATGAATACTTCAATCTACTTCTCTATAGATGAGTAGGCAGCCTGCTGGTGGCAATGACTAGCATTGCTGCCTTCCAGGTTCAATTCCAGCCTTGGATGGAGTTTGCACATTCTCCTATGTCTGTGGGTTTCCTCACCAGTCCAAAGATGTACAGGTTGGATGGATTGGCCATGCTAAATTGCCCCTTGGTGTCGGAGGTTACAGGACCAGGGGATTGTTGGTGTAGGCTTCATGGCTGGCTGCTTTCTGCACCATATAGGGATTCTATGAAACCAGTTGAACCATAAGTTAACTTCTGCTGTAAATCCCCAAGTTGCCAACCAATTCTTAGCACTAGGGTGACATTCCTGAACATGTTATGAAGGTGCATAACTGCAGTACAGAGGTACTAAAGATGAACTTGATGCTGCTGTGCTCTACTGAATTCTGGAGTGAATGGGACTTTTCACTTTAATTTTTTTACTTGCTAGATTTAATGCCCTGAGTATAAGAGCATTTTTATACCCATCCTAATGGCCCAGAACCAAGCTTTTCATAGCCATTTTCTAAAAGCACTAAATGGTAGTTTTGGTTTCATTCAGATTTATTGAGCTTGTCCCACTTTAGGATTTATCCACTAGAACATTAGCCTAGTGACTATCATTGCCTCCATGTTGAATTGTTTGGAAGGAGTTGACATGGAGTCGAGATGAAAGTAGAAGCTGCTAGTGTGGTGAATGGATGGATATGAGCTGCCTAAATGCTAGGTGGCTTTTTAATTTTACTCCCTTGGTTACAAAGCTAATGCAGTGGACAGGCAGTCCTTGGTCCCAAAAGAAAATTCAAATTGAATCCAGTTCATTGTCCCCACGTGACATACTAGATTCCAGCTGAAGGATGAGACATTGCACCCCATCTTGGGGCTTGATCTGATCTCACTTGGGGGTGAGAGCATCAAACATACTGCTTGTGCCCATTGATTTTTACATCTGTTAAATCTCTTCACAGAAAATGAGGCTGATGGTGTCCTCCTTGCGGCAGCAGTGACCTCCCTTGTGTTGGCTGTGATCTGTGGATTAGCTCTATACTGGAACTGTAAACGAATGCACATGTCTTGAACTTTTCTGAAATTGCATTGTATTTGTCCAATATATGCAGGATGTAATTGTATAATTGCTAGTTGGAGCACCTACCAGTGGGAAGTATTTTTTTGTACAGTCTTGCAGCATCAAATGGATCTTTAAACAGGGTTCCAGGTGCTTATGAATCAAGTCTTATGGACAGTAACAGCAAATTGACTGGTTAGTACTTCTGGAGGCTTTCAACTATGATTGTAAATGTGACTTTGTAATTTAAATAGTTTGTTCTTCTTTGTATTTGGACAATACATAACAGAAATAAAACTAAATCCTATTAAACTTTGAACTTTCTCTCCTTGCTGTTTTAGTGCAATATAGTTTGCCACTTGACTTTTGAAATGTGACACTTGGCCAGAGAAGGCTTGTATCTTCGCCTGACTTTTCACATCTTTACTAAATATTCAGTACCACATGCAAGGCTTTCAGTTACCTTTTTCCTGAATCTTGTGACATTAGTGCTGGCAATATTAAACACCAGAGGGTGCAATTTCCCATCTGTTAGCCTTCCCACTTGCTGTATATAGTGCTGGAGACATTGGCTCTAGCACATGACAAGTCTTGCCTTAATACAATATTTTTGCAACATAAGCCTAGCTTATGCACCAAATCCAAGTTCTTGAGGATATTTTGTATTGCTGAAGGTTAGTCATAGGATTGGGAGAAGGGTAGTTGCTTATTCCTCCACTTCAACTTGGCATTTTTGACTTGGCCTGTGACATGGTGTCAATAGGAGTCAATTTGAGAATCTGGCACTAGGAGTCTCATTCTTGAATGATTTGGGTCTAGTTAACTTATTCTGATACTAGATACCATGTCTTGGTAATTAAGTAGCAGTTAAAGTTTTTGCCTTGAATAGGAGGAATAAAGGATTATCAGGAATGATACATACTATCCCTGATACAAATGAGGTAATTTGGAATATACTTTGATCTGATTTGGACTTTATCTGCCAGCAAATGGAAATTAGGAAGACAAAAGGGGAGATGAAGCCAGTGTCTTTGGAGCTTGCAACTGGAATAGTTTAAATATTGAATCTGATTTTTCAAATGCCATCCACTTTTGTAATGGGTTGATATTTTTAAACACAGGCTCTTCAGTGAGCTGGTGAACTGAGTTAAGCTGTTATGACCAGGGTTTACTTGGCACTGTAGCTATGTCACTATTCTCCCACATGGTGGAGTCTGAAATCAGCCATTAAACACTTTTTTTTACATCAGTCTATTGCATGAAATCATTGGCCCTTGGGTAATGCAATCAGCTGTCAACCAGCTCTTTTGGGAACTTTAAATTGGTCCCACCCTCTTGCCAAAAGCCAATAACTAAATCTGCTTCCATTGCTATTTGAACAGGAAATGCCACAAATCTATATTAGACAATGTGACGATCTGATTTTTAGAAGGTATTGATTACAGCAGAGATTTGGTACAGAATGTCCATTTATCATCCACCCCCCTTGTGACTGTTTATGGCCCAATTAGTCTCCCTGATATTTAAATTCTGAAAATAAAACTTTTTTGCAAAAATAGGTAATTGGTCCAACAGACTAGAATTGGCTAACTTGCTCTGGGATGGGGAGGGACACCTAAGAACTTCAGGAATTGAACCGGGGTCCCTGGCACTGGGGCAGCAGTGCTAACCACTGCTACCATGCTGCTCTAGCTGACAAGGTAAAGCTTGCACCTCATCTTGGGCTTGATCCTGGCAAAACTACATTTTTAAAAGAATTTCAAGATCACTTCCAAGGCTTACCAGGCATTCCTTGTGGATTGAAGTATCTTGTGTCCAGGAAGAACAAAGATGTTGTCATATATTCCATTTCGTGTCAGATCAGGAGGCCAATGAAGCCCCTCAACACCTTCATGGTAAAAAAACATAGGTTTTGCCTTTTTCAAACATGAAAGATTTGGGGTGATGGAAGCCACAGATGAGTGAATCCAACTGCTCAGTGGGATTACCACAATCTTGTTTGGACCATGACTCAGCATGTCATGAGCTGCATCTCTTTTCTCCACAGTTGGGCAGCAGAGTGGTTAGCACTGCAGCCTCACTGCCAGCAACCTGGGTTCAATTCCCAGCTTGGGTCTCTGTCTGTGTGTGGGTTTCCTCCCACAGTCCAAAGATGTGTGGGTTAGGTTGATTGGCTATGCTAAATTGGCCCTTGGTGTCAGGACTAGCTAGGATAAATGATTGGGCTCATGGGGATGGGGCCTGGGTGGGATTGTCGGTGTAGGCTCAATGGGTCAAATGGCCTACTTCTGATTCTATGATTTGAGAGGTTACATATGGCAGCCATCTTTGTACCTTGCTAACAGAAGTTCAGACTGACCTTTGAGAGCAATGCCTTCAGAGACTTCAAGACTGATTTTCCCTCAGTCCTGCAAAGATCCATCCACTACTGGCCTGGCTGAGTGATATTAGTATATACCTGCAATATCTTGCAAGAGAAACCGGGACACTTTCCACTAATCTGTTCCACTAAATTCCGGCTGAGTTCTCAACTTCTAGCAGATCTACTGCAAGAGCCTTCACGGAGAAATTTCTGCTTCTTCCAGCTGTGATGAACCCCAAAGAAAGGAAAACCATACCTTATGATTGGAGTTTGTGGCTGCAAACCTCTGTTCCCAATGAGATTGGCAGCTGCTTCCATTTTATCGGAGCCGTTGTCTTTCAGCGTCCTGCATTGTTACTGCAGCAGCATAATTGTTTCTAGTGACTAGAATGTTGGATTTAATCTGAACTAATGCTGTTCTGCTGTTTCCCCCTGGGATTTTGCAGAGTGGGGCTTGATTGGGATGATTAGCAGGTATGGTCATGTGATGGGGAAACTGGGTTTTCACAGAATAATCAAGTTTAGATGCTGCTTTTTGAGTTGAGAGAGAGCAGTGTCTCTCTTTTCCCCTTTCTGAAGTTGGAGACTGATCTGCCAAGTGATAAGTTTCTTTCTTGGAGATTCTGCTGTATGAGGATGGATCTTTCTCAGAGTTGCTGTCTGGATCTCTGTCCAGAAGGACCTGGGTTCGATTCCCGGCTTGGGTCATTGTCTGTCTGTGGAGTTTGCACGTTTTCCCTGTGTCTGCGTGGGTTTCCTCTGGGTGCTCCGGTTTCCTCCCACACTCCAAAGATGTGCAGGTTAAATTGATTGGCCATGCTAAATTGCCCCTTAGTGTCACAGGATGCATAGGTTAGAGGGATTAGCGGGGTAAATATGTGGGGTTCTGGGGATAGGGCCTGGGTGGGATTGTGGTCAGTGCAGACCCGATGGGCTGAATGGCCTCCTTCTGCACTGTAGGGATTCTATGAAGGTAAAAAAGCTGAAAATCCAGCATCACGTGATCATTGTTTTTGTGCTAATTCTGAAGGGTGTATGTCTGAGGTATTGCTTTAAATTGGAACAACAGAGGTAGTTAAGGATCATACTTTGCCATGTCTAAGTATTTTAATTGCTAAAAGTTATGCTGATTCTTTTTGTCATATTCTGTGTTTAAGAAGCGTTATCAAAACAAACTTTATGTGCTACTTGCATCATAGCTGGAGCAAAACACCTTATGCTCACCCTAATGCCAAAATCATAGAATCCTACAGTGCAGAAGGAGGCCATTCGGCCCGTCAAGTCTGCAATGGCCATAATCCCATGCATTTACCCTAGTTAGTCCCCTGGGCACTAAGGGCCAATTTACCATAGTCAATCAGCCTAACCACATCTTTGGCGTGTGGGAGGAAACCGGAGCACCCAGAGGAAACCCACACAGACATGGGGAGAACGTGCGAGCACCACACAGACTGACCCAAGCTGGGAATTGAACCTGGGTCCCTGGCGCTGTGAGGCAGCAGTGCTAATCATTGTCCCACCATGCCGCCCAGTTGAGGTCTGGGCTAAATGCATAATATACCTTGGAGTTTCAGGTCTGGGCTTTAACCCAGTACATTTGCCGGCCAGACACCAATGTGTGGATTTTTTTGTCTTCAGGCCTGGAACCGGCCCTATGCACACGTGCAGTCCATTTTTGTTTCCCATTTTCCAATTGGGGGCCAGCTATGTACCTGCAAAGAACAAAAGTGAACGAGTGTGAAAAGGTCAGGTGACCTGGAAGTGGTTATCATTCCAAAATGAGTGTCCAAGGGAGTAGGACATTGGAGGGCAACTGGGAGCATGCCCTGAAACAGAGGACAGTCCTGAACAAGCGAGTGGGACAGCAAGTGGTCCCAAGGGGACAGCCAAGGTAAAGGGACAAGGTCAGGGATCTGGAAGAGGTCGCGTTGTTTAAAGCTAAAGGTAGGGAGCAGGCAAACGGACTCCAAATCAAAGAGACAGAGCTCCGGGGAGCACATATTAAGCAGAGTGGGCTTGAGAAACCACTGCGCCACTGTGGGGCAGCATGGTAGCACGGTGGTTAGCACTGCTGCCTCACAGCGCCAGGGACCCGGGTTCGATTCCCGGCTTAGGTCACTGTCTGTGCAGAGTTTGCACGTTCTCCCCATGTCTGCGTGGGTTTCCTCCCAGTGCTCCTGTTTCCTCCCACAGTCCAAAGGATGGGTGGATTGGCCATGCTAAATTGACCCTTTAGTATCAGGGGGATTAGCTAGGGTAAATGCATGGGATTATGGGGATAGGGCCTGGGTGGGATTGTGGTGGGTGCAGACTCGATGGGCCAAATGGCCGCCTTCTGTCATAGGATTCTATGAAAAGTCAAGAGGTCTGAGGATGCAGCCGAATGTTGATAACTCCTTACTGCGGGCTTTTGGTGCAGTGGTTTTCTGCTTGGCACAGCCGAATATGAGAGCGTGTGCGGAAGATGAAGCTTAGGTGTGTGCAGAGATCCAGGGGACAGGAACGACAGAAGGCGAGACTGAAACCCTAGCAGTGGATCCTTGTTCAAGACATCTGAGTGACAGCATCGTTTGGAGGAGAATTCCGGGGCAACTTTGGGCTTGGAGATTGGAAACCCTTATGAGAAAGATAGAATTTCAATGAGTTGGTTGGCTCACAATATAACATGCCTCTGGGGGTGGGGTTGATAAGAAATCGATAGAATCTGCTTTGGTAGCATCTGTCACTTGGTTTTGGGTGTGGTGTGTTCAAACACTTAGTTCATAAGTTCCTATGATATAGAAGCAGAATTAGGCCATTCAGCCCATTGAGTACGCTCCGCCATTCGATCATGGCTGATATGCTCCTCATCCCCATTTTCCTGCCTTCTCCCCGTAACCCTTCAACCCCATTACCAATTAAAAAGTTGTCTAACTCCTTAAATGTACTCACTCTCCCAGCATCCACCGCACTTTGGGGTAGCAAATTCCACAGATTCACAACCCTTTGGAAGTAGTAGTTTCTCCTCAACTCTGTTTTAAATTTGCTGCCCCTTATCCTAAGAATACGACCTCTTGTCCTAGAATGTCCCACAAGAGGAAGCATCCGCTCCACATCTACTTTATCCATACCTATTATCATCTTGTAAACCTCAATCTGATCTCCCCTCATACTCTCTGGAATTAAGAAGAATCGGCCTAAACTGTTCAACCTCTCTTCATACGACAAACCCCTCATCTCTGGAGTCTCTGTTTTCCCAAGAGTTCATATGTACTGCATATTTACCGTGGATAGTAGAATACATGATTTTGTGGATTGTATTACCTTTACAAATTTATGTGTATCTGTAAAAGTATAATTGGGGGTGAAAGAATAGTGTGATTTGACTAATTTACTGATGTTTGCATTGAAATTCATCCAACATTTTGTCCAGTTTAATATTATCCATGTTTCTCATTGAATAAATGTTTTATTCTTTATGTTAAGAGTACATGATCAGACTCCTGTGAATGTGTTCAGTAACTGCCCTCCACAGTTTCTAAAAAAATAAAAGTTAGGATCTAGCAAATCAGTTTCCACTCTGGGATCTGACTTAAGAGTCAGAGTTTCACAGCACAAAGAGAGCCCATTCGGCCCATGTCTATACCATCCATCAAGCACCTATTTCTTCCAATCCCATTTTCCAGCGCTTGGTTAAAAGTAAAGTTTATTTATTTGTCACAAGTAGGCTTACATTAACACTGCAATGAAGTTACTGTGAAAATCCCCTAGTCCGCCACCTGTTCGGGTACACTGAGGGAGAATTTAGCATAGCCAATGCACCTAACCAGCATACCTTTTGGACTGTGGGAGGAAACCAGAGCACCCGGAGGAAACCCACGCAGACACAGGGAGAATGTGCAGACTCCACACATATGATGACCCAAGCTGGGAATTGAACCCAGGTCCCTGGTGCTGTGAGGCAACAGTGCTAGCCACCGTGCCACAGCCTTGTATGCTATTGTATTTCAAGTGCTCATCTAAATGCTTCTTAAATGTTGTGCATATGCCTGCTTCTATCACCCTGTCAAGCAACGAGTTCCAGATTCCTATCACCCTCTGGGTTAAAAGGTTTTGTCTCAAATCCCCCCTAATTGTTTTGTCCCTTACCTTAAATCTACAACCCCTAGTTACTGACCACTCTGCTAAGGGGAGAAGTTCCTTCCTATCTATGTCCCTCCCTAATTCTGCACACCTCAGTCAGGTTCCTCCCTCAGCCTTCTCTGTTCTAAGGAAAACAATACCAGTCTAACCAACCTCTCTCCACAGCTGGGACATTTGCCTTTATTAGCCAGGGCACAGAATATAGAGCAGGGAGTCTTAGAGGTTTACAGCATGGAAACAGGCCCTTTGGGCCAAGGTTATGATGGAGTTGTATAAAACACTCATTAGGCCACAGCTAGAATACTGTGTGCAGTTCTGGTCACCACACTACAGGAAGGGTGTGATTGCAGTAGAGAGAGGGTGCAGAGAAGATTCACCAAGATGTGGCCTGGGCTGGCATGTTTCAGCTATGAAGAGAGGTGGTTAGGCGAGTTGTCAGCAGTAACATCAGCTGGGATCATTACACAGCCAAAACATCAACTCGACTAAGAAACATCAGGCCCGTAATGAAATAGAAGCTGAGTTAAGTTCCATTTTAATAATTACTGTTTTACCTTCAACCATATCTAGTATTTGTGTGTGTGTGATCATGGGGTGAGACATTAATATCAGAATCACAGAATTGTTACGGTGCAGAAAGAGGCCATTCGGCCCATTGTGTCTGCACCAGCTCTCCAAAGGAGCATTATGACTTAGGGCAGTGGTATGGGACTTTCTCCTGCACTTTACTTCTACTCACATCATCTAATGCTTGTGTTTAATCTTCGGGGGCAGGTGGGTGTGAGGAATAAAGTGAAGCAGGAACTGCAATCATCCGGGCAGTCTCCTGATGGCTTCCCTCACCCTAAGACGTGGCACTCATTTCATCATGGGAAGGACAGAAGCTTAAATGAACCCAGGCTCTACTGGCTGCCAGTCTAACTTAGAGTGGTGGACAGACTATGGGCGGGATTTTCCAGCCGCACTTGCCACAAGACCTGAAAATCCATTCCAAGGGCAACGGACCTTTGAATGGTCTGTGTCCCACCCGCTATGATTCCCATGGTGGGCGAGACAGGAAAATTCCACCCTGGGTGCAGAGAAGATTTACAAGGATGTTGCCTGGATTGGTTGGCATGCCTTATGAGGATAGGCTGAGGGAGCTCGATCTTTTCTCCTTGGAGAGACGAAGGATGAGAGGTGACCTGATAGAGGTGTACAAGATGTTGAGAGGTATAGATCGGGTGGACTCTCAGAGGCTTTATCCCAGGGTGGAAATGGCTGCTACGAGAGGACACAGGTTTAAGGTGCTGGGGAGTAGGTACAGAAGAGATGTCAGGGGTAAGTTTTTCACTTGGTGGTGGGTGAGTGGAATCGGCTGCCGTCAGTGGTGGTGGAGGCAAACTCGATAGGGTCTTTTAAGAGACTTCTGGATGAGTACATGGGACTTAATAGGATTGAGGGTTATAGGTAAGCCTATATATAAGCCTAGGTAGGTAGGGACATGACCGGCGCAACTTGAGGGCTGAAGGGCTTGTTTGTGCTGTATTTTTTCTATGTTCTATATATATATATATATATATATATATATATATATACACACATATAAGTGTCTTCCTCGATCCAACAGCGTATAAAGGCCAATTCTCCCTCGGCACTATATATATATATATATATATATTCCCTCAGCACAATGTGTATATATATATTCCCTCGGCACTATGTATATTCCCTTGGCAATATATATATACTTATATACTCCCTCAGCACTATATATATTATCTAAGAAATGCTTTCTGTTGTTCTGGGTTTCCCTTTGGATCACAAAACAATAATTTTCCTTGAACCAAGGATGAGATATTTGACAACCTAAAGAAAGCAGTGAGGCAACAACTGATTACAGGCTTAAAAAAATCACAAACACTGACGTGCTTTATTCTCTACAATGTTACTTTATTGAAAGATTTCTATTTTTTGTGTGGTATTTTGATAGAATTGCCATTCCGGAGAAGCTGGGGGATTGCTAGCTACAGTCCGCAATGTAGGAGACAGCAGAGGAATGTGGAGACCACCCACACGTTACACAGGGGAGAGTGTGCGCAGTTAGCAAGGGGAACATGCCACTCTTACCCATCAGGGATGTTACAGGCGCCAGTAGTGAAGTGTCCAGCTTGCAACCCAAAACAGTAAATGTTAAGAAACGCACAGCAGCCGCTTAAAGGTAAAAGAGCAGCCGAATGCTATCATCAGGACCAGCATGGTTAGGTGACAATGGCTCCTTCACAGAATTATGTAACACTGGGGGTGGCACAGTGGTTAGCACTGCTGCCTCGCAGCTCCAGGGACCTGGGTTCGATTCCCGGCTTGGGTCACTGTCTGTGTGGGGTTTGCACATTCTCCCCGTGTCTGCATGGGTTTCCTCCGGGTGCTCCAGTTTCCTCCCACACTCCAAAGATGTGCGGGTAAGGTTGATTTGGTCATGCCAAATTGACTATTAGTGTCAGGGGGATTAGCAGGGTAAATATGTGGGGTTACGGGGATAGGGCCTGGGTGGGATTGTTGTAGGTGCAGGCTCCATGGGCCATGTGAGTGGTTATATTATGTCACCCAATTCTTCGCTCGTCTGACCAATTTTCTTTTTGTTGAAACATGTAGAAAACAATGGTGATGTTAAAGGGCCACCCTATGTTTCAGTATTTGTCAAGGCGTTAGAATCGGAGAATCCCTACAGTGCAGAAGGAGGCAGTTCGGCCCATCGAGCCTGCACTGACAACAATCCCACCCATGCCCTAACCCCCTGTAATCCCCCTGACACTAAGGAGCAATTTAACCTGGCCAATCAACCTAACCTGCACATCTTTGGACTGTGGGAGGAAACCGGAGGACCCGGAGGAAACCCACGCAGACACGGGGAGAACGTGCAGACTCCGCACAGACGGACGGACACCTGAGGCCGAAATTGAACCCGGGTCCCTGGCGCTGGGAGGCAGCAGTGCTAACTGCTGTGGCACTTAGAACAAAATTTTTGCTGCTTCCCCTCTTTCAGCTGTTGAGAACGACACTTCCAAACAAACTGTTAACATGTTGAAATGTACAAAACTGAAAGGATAAAAATGAATAAAGCTTCAATTTAGTTTGGCAGAAACCTGATAAGCAGTATGGTGCTGATAAGGTGCAACAGACCAATAGACTGCACTGGGACAACCAGAGAGGGTATAGTTCCCAGGGTGCAGGTGTAAAGCCCACAGACAATAAACTTCCAACCTTAGCTGGGCTGTCAGAACCAGGTATTGTTGGGGGGGTGGGGGGTGGTTGTCCAGGAGAATTCCCCTGTCCCCTCCACAAAAAAGGGAAGGAAAGTGAGTTGGATAGTCACTTTTACACACTCTTCGTCTCAATCTGACAGTACTGTGTATGCTTGATCCCAGATTCTGTTAAACCTCCTCCATTTCTACAACCATCCAAAATCTCTCCCATTCTGCACCTCTTGGCGTTTCCCCGACCTTAATTGCTGCTCTGTTAGCTGCTGTATTTTCAGCTGCCAACTGCCTAAGCTTTGGAATTCCTTCCCTAAACAAAGAACAGCACGGCAGAGGAACGGGCCCTTCGGCCCACCAAGCCTGCGCTGGCACATGACGCCTTTCCATACTAAAGACCTTTTGCCTCTACGCGGTCCGTGTCCCTCTATTCCCTGCCTAAACCTCTCTACCTCACTCTTTCTTCCTTTAAGGTACTCCTTAAAGCCCTCCTCTTTGAGAAAGCAATTGATCATCGACCGTCATATGTGGCTCAGGGTTTAAATTCTGAGGCATCTTGGGATGTTTTACTACACTGAAGGCACTATCTAAATGCAGCCTGTCTCTATCGCAACGTGCTGCAAGGTTAACACAGAGAGGAAGAAAAACAAAAGAGTAAGTCATCGGAAAATAAATTTCCTTTCCCTTCAAATAATTTGCACCATTGTATTCCAAAACTCTTGAACCATCTCAGTGATAACAAAACCGAACAGTGGCTTTTTAAATACAGAATAGAATCCCTACAGTGCAGAAGGAGGCCATTCAGCCCATCAAAGTCTGCACTGACCACAATCCCACCCAGGCCCTATTCCCCTAACTCCACATTTTTACCCTGCTAATCCACCTGACACTAGGGTCAATTTATAGAGTCATAGAGGTTTACAGCATGGAAACAGGCCCTTCGGCCCAACTTGTCCATGCCGCCCTTTTTTTTTTAAAACCCCTAAGCTAATCCCAATTGCCCGCATTTGGCCCATATCCCTCTATACCCATCGTACCCATGTAACTATCTAAATGCTTTTTAAAAGACAAAATTGTACCCGCCTCTACTACTACCTCTGGCAGCTTGTTCCAGACACTCACCACCCTCTGTGTGAAAAATTGCCCCTCTGGACACTTTTGTATCTCTCCCCTCTCACCTTAAACCTATGCCCTCTAGTTTTAGGCCTCCTCTATCTTTGAGAAAAGATATTGACTATCTACCTTGTGTATGACCCTCATTATTTTATAGACCTCTATAAGGTCACTCCTCAGCCTCCTACGCTCCAGAGAGAAAAGTCCCAGTCTATTCAGCCTTTACTGATAACTTAATCCATCAAGTCCCGGTAGCATCCTTGTAAATCTTTTCTGCACCCTTTCTAGTTTAATAATATCCTTTCTATAATAGGGTGACCAGAATTGCACACAGTATTCCAAGTGTGGCCTTACCAATGTCTTCTACAACTTCAACAAGACGTCCCAACTCCTGTATTCAATGTTCTGACAATTTAGCATGGCCAATCAACCTAACCCGCACATCTTTGGACTGTGGGAGGAAACCGGAGCACCCGGAGAAAACCCACACGGATGCGGGGAGAATGTACAAATTCCACACAGACAGCGACCCGAGGCTGGAATTGAACCCGGGTCCCTGGTGCTGTGAGGCAGCAGTGCTAACCATGTACCCCAGTGAATTGTAATAATTTTGAACATGAGAAAACAAGGCAGTATGTGAGAGCAAGAAGTATCAAGATGAGGGTGGGGCCTGAGTGATTAACAAAATGGAGTCAAAACTAAAAGAGTTACATGAAGAGATTGAGAAAATCATAGAATCCCAGCAGCACAGAAGAGGCCATTCGGCCCATCGAGTCTGCACCAACTCTGCGACAGAGTATCTTATCAAGGTCCCCTCCCCAAAACCCAGTAACACATTTACCATGGCTAATCCATCTAACCTAAATATCTTGGGACACTAATGGTCAATTTAGCATGGCCAATCCACCTAACTTGGACTGTGGAAGGAAACTGGAGCACCCGGAGGAAACCCACGCAGACACAGGTAGAACGTGCAAACTCCACACAGACAGTCACCCAAAGCTGGAATTGAACCCGGGTCCCTGGCGCTGTGAGGCAGCAGTGCTAACCACTGTGCCACCCTCCAGATCGGACTCATCCTTCACACACAAAGGAAGTAAAAATATGCATAGAAAATAAGAGAAAACACGGAAACAGCGTGGATTTAGCAACAGTAACCTTGCCACGCTCTTTGAGTGGCTGGCTAACTTTACCCTTGTGATTTATCAAGCGAGTTGTATCAGCAATTCAATTAAGATCATCTCATTTCATTCCCAGGATTCTTTGCCTCACCATTTGCTGTTTGAGATTTGAAACAGGACACTTTTGGGAATTTAATTTAAGGTCTATTTTTGTAAATTGCCTTCACAGAAGACCCATTCTGCCAATCAGGCCAGGATACTACATGACAGCACAGTGCATTTAGAGTCAGATTTGCTTTCAATTGACTGGAGGTTACATATTCGAGATGTCAGGCCTAATACTCTCTGTAGTTTATTATAGAATTAGAGGTGATCTCGGTGAAACATTTAAAATTCTTAGAGGGTGCTTTCCCTGGCAGGTGAGCCTTGAGCTTTCGTGGGGGTTGCGGGGGGGGGGGGGGGGGGGGGGGGGGGGGTAGGGGGTCTCAGTCTCAGGATAAGGGGTCAGCCATTGAGGACTGAGCTGAGACGAAACTTATTCCCTCAGACGGCTGCCAATCTTTGAAATTCTCAACTCCGGAGGGTGCTACGGACGCTCAGTTGTTGAGATTGATGGATGGACTTTGGACACCAAGGGAATCGAGGGGCTGGAAAGAGTGGTTGAGGTAGAAGGTGAGCCTCAATCTTACTGGATGTCGGAGAAGGCTTGAGGGGGGGGGGCGGAGTTGGTGACCTACTCCAGAATGTACGCCACATTCTAATGCCTTCTTGCAGTCTTTGTGGGCCAAACTCGTACTCCAGAGCAAGGGTGAAGAGAAAAGGAGGATGTCAGAATGTGTCCCTGCTGAATTTCACAGTGAGACGGAAAGTTTACAATCTGCTTGTTTAAGAGCCGGGACTGCGCATCTGAAAGCTGGATGACTTGGAGGCAAGTGGCATGCCCAATCCCACCCCTCACCCTATCGACCTACATCACTGGAGTGTGTTGGCAGCAATGGGTGCTAACTGCACTGCCCAATGTCCTACTGAGTCAGGCAGCCTAGGAAGGTCTGAAACCAAACTGTTGGGTATCTCAGCAGCAAGGACGGATTGACGAATGGCCAGCGGTGGGAAACCCCTTTCGGCTCGGCTGCGATGTACCCCCCCCTATTGCGAAACCCATTCGAGGTTCACTGTCCAGGGACGCTTAGGAAAAGGAGCAGATCGAGGCTAGCGCTGTTGCAACAATCAGCATCTTTCAGAGAGGAAGGGGAGAAAGCGAGGAGCGGGAAAGGTAATGGAAGACTCCCGCACAGTAATGGCGTGAGACCTTCCCCAAACCTCCGGAGGTCTCTTCACACCACTAGCCTCCTTCCGTCCTTCTGAGAATTTTCCTTCGGCAATCAACAGAAAGTGATGTTAAAGATGAAGAGAGTGCCCTTGGCAACGGAGGGAAGAAAAGTCTTCAGTAAGGTCACATGGCATCAAATTCAATTGTAACTGCACAAACATTTCAAATATTGCAATTTATCCTTTTCAAACTTGCTGTAGGGATAAAACAATTAACTACTAGTCTGAACGGAAACGTTCTTATCGAGTAACTATGGAAATTCAATTTGCAGTGCATGTGATTATAGTATCAAAGCCAGCTTATACAAATAAGAATTTTGGTACGACAGTTTATATATACCTCGGTGATCATGGAAAACAAAATCTGCTGTTGGGCCCGATTTCAGAATTGCAAATGGGGAGGCTGTCCAGTTCGACTGTTTCGCATTGGGCCAATGATTTACTTATCCTCTGTTTCCACTCAGAGGTTTCCTCCCCAACCCTTCATGTTCTTCCCCAGAGGAAGATTACGCAAGTTTCTGCTGAGGGTTAATGCATTCCCGCCAGTGGTCAGGTTTTCAAGGTTAGTCAGTTAGGCAGCAATCGGAGAGTGTTAACCGGTGACTGTGGCAATCATCCAGAACTGATTAAACGGCCTTTTATTCACAGCTCCCCCCGGCTACGTCGCTCAATAGCAAATCGATGCAAAAACCGATGGACCTCTCTTGGTGTTGGTTCTCGGCCTTTTGGCTAAGATCAAGTGTCAGATCAAGCCCAAGATGGGGGTGCAATGCCTCATCCTGTCAGCTTAGATCTTCTTCGTCTCTCTTGTGGGGACCATGAATTGGATTCAATTGGATTTTGAATTTGGCTTTTGGAGCAAGGAAGGAATGGATTTGGGTTTTGCCCGATCCATTCTGAGCATTGGCTTTGTAAGGATGGTAATAGTGAGTTAGAGGCCACAAAGTTAGTGAGAGGTGTGGTTGCGGTGGGACAATGCATCATGTTGATAATGAGAAAACAAACTCTGTGCATCAGGTAATATGAGCTAATTGGGGTAATTGCTTAGCAGTGAAGTGCTTTCAGGACTCATTTAATCTTTCAAATCACCGTGGCTGTGCTGGAGAATGGTCTCACCCTGACTCAGAAGGGTCAGAGTTCAGGTCCCACCCCAGGAGTCCAAGCCCAAAACTGTGCAGCCTGACACTCCAGTACGGCACCAGGACAGTGTTGATGCTGGATGGGACATTAAACCAAGAGCTCATCTGCTCCCTCATTCGATCCCATGGCATTATTTTGAAGAGAATTTTGGGGCGACATGGTGGCACAGTGGTTAGCACTGCTGCCTCACAGCTCCAGGGTTCGATTCCCGGCTTGGGTCACTGTCTGTGTGGAGTTTGCACTTTCTCCCCGTGTCTGTGCTGGTTTTCTCCGGGTGCTCTAGTTTCCTCCCACAGTCCAAAGATGTGCAGGTTAGGTTGATTGGCCATGCTAAATTGTCCCTTAGTGTCCCGGGATGTGTAGGTTAGAGGGATTTAGCAAGGCTAAATGTGGGGTTGCGGGGATAAGACTTGGGTGGGATTGTGGTTGGTGCAGGCTCGATGGGCCGAATGGCCTCCTTCTGCACTGGAGGTTTTCTATAATTTCTACAAGAATTAACCCTGGTGTCCAGGCCAATATTTATCATTCGAGGGGAAAGATTAAAAGGAACCTGAGGGGCAGCTTTTACACTCAGAAGTTGGTGTGTATTTGGAATGAGCTGCCAGAGGAGGTGGTAGAGGTGGGTACGGTTACAACATTTAAAAGGCATTTGGACATGTACATGGATGGGTAAGATTTAGAGGGATATGGGCCAAACACAGGCAAATGGGACTAGTTCACTTTAGGAAACTTGATCAGCATGGATGAGTTAGGCCGAAGGGTCTGGTTCCGTGCTGCATATCGCTATGACTCTCTCTGTGTCACAAGCAATATTAAAAAGCAGATTATCTGGTCATAGTGTTGTTGGTGGGAGCTTGCTGTGCGTACATTAGCTGACATGTTTCCTACATGACAATGGCTTATCCTGAGGTCATGAATGACGCTATAGAAATGCAAGCTTTTCTTAAGGTAAACAGTGAGGTGTTGCTTTGTTTGGTTTTGAGAGTTTGTGAATGAATTGTACTATTAGCAAATCTTTTGCCAGTAGTAAGTTGGATTTATTCTAACAGCTTGGCTGGTGTTCATAAAGTGCTCCATGTTTGCCGCTAAGGGGGAACCTGTCCCTTTAAGGTAATAAGAACATAAGAACTAGGAGCAGGAGTAGGCCATCTGGCCCCTCGAGCCTGCTCTGCCATTCAATAAGATCATGGCTGATCTTTTCGTGAACTCAGCTCCACTTACCCACCCGCTCACCATAACCCTTAATTCCTTTACTGTTCAAAAATGTATCTATCCTTGCCTTCAAAACATTCAATGAGGTAGCCTTAACTGCTTCACTGGGCAGGGAATTCCACAGATTCACAACCCTTTGGGTGAAGAAGTTCCTCCTCAACTCAGTCCTAAATTCCCCTTAATTTGAGGCTATGCCCCCTAGTTCTGGTTTCACCTGCCAGTGGAAACAACCTCCTTCCTTCTATCTTATCTATTCCCTTCATAATCTTATATGTTTCTATAAGATCTCCCCTCATCCTTCTGAATCCCAATGAGCATAGCCCCAGTCTACTCAGTCTCTCCTCATATGCCAACCCTTTCAACTCTGGAATCAACCTAATGAATCTCCTCTGTACCCCCTCCAGTGCCAATATATCATTTCTCAAGTAAGGAGACCAAAACTGTACATAGTACTCCAGACACGTCTAAGATCCAAATATTGGTCAGTAACAGGAACCTAATCGCTATTTGTTGAGGATTAGAAAATGTTTGTACGTCACACTGTCTAGGTCTGGACCTAATGATTTTTTTAAACAATTGCTTTGCATCTGCAACAATATGTGGTGTCTCAATGGTTACGAAGGAACCGTGTCATAGATGTGAGGGTTTTATATCCAGCCTGTGATGCCACTCAAGGTCAATCAGAAGCTGTACTGCTTCATAAGAATGTAAACAATGTGTTGTTGGTAATATGTAGGCACCTGCCCCTTTAAGGTTTTAAAGCCTAACTGGTAGTCAGAGAGCGGCACCGGTGGCACAGTGGTTAGCATTGCTGCCTCACAACACCAGGGACCCGGGTTCGATTCCCGGCGTGGGTCACTGTCTGTGCGGAGTTTGCACGTTCTCCCCGTGTCTGCATGGGTTTCCTCCCACAGTCCAAAAGATGTGCTGGTTAGGTGCATTGGCCGTGCTAAATTCTCCCTCAGTGTACCCGAACAGGCGGCTGAGTGTGGCGACTGGGGGATTTTCACAATAACTTCATTGCAGTGTTAATTTAAGCCTACTTGAGACACGAATAATAATAAAGCTTTAAACAATGAGTCAGTTCATACAGAAGTCAGTTAAATAATGAAGATATTGTGAGTGTGGAATTTTCTGGTGCTGGAGTCTCTCTGGGTGCTTTATTGCTTTGTATGTTTTGTAAAAGTGTGTCGGAAGCTTACGTTAGGCTGCTATCTGCAGTGCGATGTGCAAGAGGTGTGCGCATGTTCCAGAGGATTTATAATATTAGAGGCAGATTTTCATTAAAATATTTGGATGAATGTAATATTCCCAATGATTTATTATTAAATTGAGTCACCCGCTAATTAAAAATTCTTCCTGACGATCTGGTTCCTGAGGTGAAGAAGAAAGCTCTGTGATACTTGCCAGTGCACTCCCTGCCTACCTTCACTGTAGATACTCTGCTTTTCCCAAGATGTGATTTAGGTAGATTCAGGCCCTGCTTGGGCCTACAGGTTAATGAAATGGGACCTCCCAGTTCTATATAGGCAGAGCTGGCTGTAGTTGAAGATAACTGGTCATTCATCCCATTGATGTCTACGGGGCTTTGCTCTGCGCAAAATAAGCTGCCGCCTTTGCCTGTACAGCCACTGCTTTGAAAATTCATGGCATGCAACATGCTTTGGGATGTCTCTGGTAGGAAAAGTGCTGCATCAATGCAAGTTATTTCTATTAACTGACCATTAACCTTGAAAACCCGGGAATAAAGTGGCCCTATTTCTGAGAACTTTCTCGCGCCTTTTGCAGATCCTCGCTGGTGCTTTCTTCGTCAGTGAGGGGAATCTCCGTCTCAGCGGGAGGTCCCAGAATGTTCAAACTCTTTGAGCTCCCCTCAGCCACAGTCCTGGGTGGCGGCGACGCAGCGGCATGGCCGCCACTCTCAAGTCCGCACTCCTGGCCCATGGGCGCGGCCAAGCGGCCCGCCTGGTTCTGCCTCTGGCCGTGGTGCCACCTTGCCCGTAGGAACAGCGCGGGGTCGGGCATGGGGTCCAGTTCGTCCTGTGCCACCTGTCGCCTTTGCTGAGCGGTGTTCCACCCCGTCGCTCTGTCGGTGCAGCTTTTGTTAGTCGTCCTGGAGTGGGCTTTGTGGCTCCTTCTCAGGGATATGGAGGTATAGACCGGAGACGTAGGGATGGCTTTCTCAGAAGGCTTGTCCGAAGGCCGGTTACCTTGCCTGGAGTTGCTCAGCTTCTGCTTGACGCTGTGCAGCTGGAATGAGAGTTGGGCCGCAGTCTCAGACTGCTTCTGCAGTTCACTGTTCAGGAGGGCCATCCGGTGACTCCGCCTCTTGAGTTCCTCCAGGAACAGCCTCTCCCTCCTCCGGAGGCTGTCCTCCAGCGCGGTTATCAGGGCCTCCTTGTGGCAGAGTTCTTTCCTCAGCGCTGCGTTTTGCCGCTCCTTCTCTCGGATCTGTGCCTCGAGGGGGGCACAGTCCGGCTGTTGCCCACAATCGTCTGAAAAAGGGAATGAGAGACAGAGAGTCAATCGGAAACTCTAAATACTTGCAACCGGCTCCTTCCAGGAAACTGGTTTAAGCCACATTATTCCCCCTCCCCCGGCTCTATCTCCAGTTCTCCCATCACTTACAGCGGGAAAATCCATCATTGTTTAGCAGGCTATGTTCCTTTGTAGGAACACAGAATCTACAGAGCAGAAGTAGACTATTCGGCCCATCGAGCCTGCACCGACAACAATCCCAACCCAGGTCCAAACCCCTTAACCCTACATATTTACCCTCCTAGTGCCCCTGACACTAAGGGGCAATTTAGAATCATAGAATCCCTATAGTGCAGAAGGAGGCCATTCAGCCCATCTAGCCTGCACTGACAACAATTCCTCCTCGGCCCTATCCCCTTAACCCCACGTATTTACACTGCTAGTCCCCCTGACACTAAGGGGCAATTTATCACGGCCATTCCACCCGGGTTACGCACATCTTTGGAGTGTGGGAGGAAACCGGAGCACCCGGAGGAAACCCACGCAGACACGGGGAGAACAAAGAACAAAGAACAATACAGCACAGGAACAGGCCCTTCGGCCCTCCAAGCCCGCGCTGCTCCCCGGTCCAGGATTGAATCCTGAATCCAGGATCCCCACCCAATTTTCCAGCCTATCTACATACCAATATCCTATCCACCGAGCTGTCCCTCACAGCTACGATGCTTTGTTCATCACAACCTGAATGTGCAAACTCCACACGGACAGTCACCCGAGGTCAGAATATAACCCAGGTCCCTGGCGCTGTGAAGCAGCAGTGCTGACCACTGTGCCGCCATGAATGGTGAACCAGCAAAAGACTTGAGGAACCTCATTGTTCGACATGAACACTTTACGACCTCCCAGACTCAACACTGAGTTCAACAACTTTAATATGTCCTCCATTTGTTTCCTCTTCCTTCACAGGTTCTGTTCTGGTTCCCGATCTCTCGTGTCTCCATCTTTGCTCTCTAAAATTAAAGTTCATTTATTAGTCACAAGTAAGGCTTACATTAACACTGCAATGACGTTACTGTGAAATTCCTTTAGTCGCCACACTCCGGCGCCTGTTCAGGTCAATGCACCTAACCAGCACGTCTTTCCGAATGTGGGAGGAAACGGAGCACCCGGAGGAAGCCCACGCAGACACGAGGAGAATGTGCAAACTCTGCACAGACTGTGAGCCAAGCTGGGAATTGAACCCAGGTCCCTGGCGCTGTGAGGCAGCAGTGCTGACCACTGTGCTACCGTGCCGTCCCATGGCAGCTGTTCATGATTCTGACATTCATCTAGACACAATCAGGTGGCACAGTCATTAGCACTGCCGCCTCACAGCGCCAGGGACCCGGGTTCGATTCTGGCCTCGGGTCACTGTCTGTGTGGAGTTTGCACGTTCTCCCCGTGTCAGCGTGGGTTTCCTCCGGGTGCTCCGGTTTCCTCCCACACTCCAAAGATGTACGGGTTAGGTGGATTGGCCATGCTAAATTGCCCCTTAGTGTCAAGGGGATTAGCAGGGTAAATATGTGGGGCTAAGGAGATAGGGCCTGGGAGGTACTGTTGTTGGTGCAGGCTTGATGGGCCAAATGGCCTCCTTCTGCACTGTAGGGATTCTATGATTCTAAATTGCCCCTTAGTGTCAAGAGGATTAGCAGGGTAAATATGTGGGGTTAAGGGGATAGGGCCTGGGTGGAAATGTTGCTGGTGCAGACTCAATGGGTCGAATGGCCTCTTTCCGCACTGTAGGGATTCTAAGATCTTTTGTTTCCTTCCGTTTGTGATGAAAGGTCCTATTCAGCTCGAAACATTGACTGTTTCTCCTCCACAGATGCTGCCAGACCTTGCTGGGTATTTGCATCACACTCTGTTATTATTTTAGATTTTGCAGCATCTGTGGTGTTTTGCTTTTATCTCTTTCTCCCCCAACACTCCAGGAGGCCATTGGTGACCATGGACTTCCATTGGATTACACCGTGGTTGCGCTTGACAGAGCGCTGGAGGGAGTTTGCCTTCTGCAGTGCCACTGGCCAGGAAATCCTCTCCGTCATACCGTTTGCCACTGAGCATTCTGGGGAGGGGTTTACTGGTTGCGTCACATTTTGATTGCACCTTCCATGGCCATCCAGTCCTGAAGTGGGACTTGAACCCAAAGGTCGAAACACTACCGTTGCGCCACAAGGCCATCCTTGTTTTTTGTCCTTTAAACACTCCCTTTGGCTCTGCACCTCCAACCCTTTTGTCATTTAATCTCTTCTGCCTTCCAACCTACCAAAGACCTTTCCTCTTGGTAATACAGAACTTAAGTATTGGTGAAAAAAGAGACATGTCGAAGCTTTTCACCTTGCACTCATCAGAACTCTACGCAAGAATATCGATATAAAGGGAAAGCGACCATCCAGACTGTATAAGAGAATGCTGAGAGATGGCAAGTGAAGTTTGATTGGTAGAGGTGTTGCCATGGAGGATGCACCAGTTGATGGTGACTGGCAGATAACTGCCGAGCACTGTTTGAAATTTCAACCAGGTAAGCTTTATCCTGATTGGTCAAGGTTGACCAGAGTTCATTTACCAACCAATCAGTTCTCTACAGTATAAATTGTTGTTTCCCCATCCTGCGAGATGTCCTGATGAATGCAAGATGAAAAGCTTTGACATGTCTCTCTTATTTCGTTAACACCTTACTTTTTCTCACTTTCCCCTTTTCATTACTTGGAACCGAAAACAATGGATTAAAAATCATTGACCTGAAATGCTGTTTGTGTTTCTCTCTCTCAGTGACACTGCAAGGCCTTAATTTTTCCGACATTTTCTCGATTTTACAACAGAATGTTTGTTAACATTTTCCCCGTTCATCTACAATGGCTGATAACTCTACTCTTCATATTTTCCATCACTTTCACTCCCAGAGGTGTGGCTTCTCCACATTTTCCCCTCTTTTTTTCAGTTTTTTTCATAGAATCCCTACAGTGCGTGGGTTTCCTCTGGGTGCTCTGGTTTCCTCCCACAGTCCAAAGATGTGCGGGTTAGGTTGATTGGCCATGCTAAATTGCCCCTTAGTGTCCCGGGGTATGTAGGTTAGAGGGATTAGCGTGGTAAATATGTGAGGTGACGGGAATAGGGCCTGGGTGGGATTGTTGTCGGTGCAGGCTTGATGGGCCAAATGGCCTCCTTCTGCACTGTAGGGTTTTTATGATTCTATGACACGATGGGACAATTTAGCATGGCCAATCAACCTAACTTGCACATCTTCAGAAACCGGAGCACCCGGAGGAAACCCACGCAGACATGGGGAGAACGTGCAAACTCCGCACAGACAGTGACCCAAGGCCGGAATCGAACCCGGGTCCATGACGTTGTGAGGCAGCAGTGCTAGCCACTGTGCTGCCGTGCCTTCCCTTATGCCACCATGCTGCCCCTACCTTTGAAGGTCTTCACTCATCCTGAAGTACCATTGCTGCAGCCCTCCAGGTCCTCACCCACTCATGTGTTTATCCTCCAGAGGATTACGGAGCACAAAAGGTAACCATTAAACTCATCATGCCGGTTCTTTGATGGATCCATCCGATTAGTCTTGCTCTTCTGCTCTTTTCCCATAATGCTGCAAATGATTCCCTTTCAAGGATTTATCCAATTCCTTTATTGAAGTTACCATTGGTCTGCCTACACCAGTCAGAATGTTCCAGAACATGACAACACACGATGTAACACAAAGACCTTCTCTTTCCTCTGCTTCTTTTCAATCTCTGTCTTCTGGTGACCAACCCCCTTTACAAATGGCGTCCTTAACCCCGAGGTGCCACCTTGTCAGCGTTTTTAGGTCCCCACTCCAAAGAAAGTTGCGAAGTGTGGGAGAATTGTGAATTGACTTGCCCAGCAGCAATCTCACTGGTTTTCCCACTGCGGACAACACTTAGAATCATAGAATACCTACGGCACAGAAGGAGGCCACTCAGCCCATCGAGCCTGCACCGACAACAATCCCACCCTCGCCCTATCCCCGTAAACCCACATATTTATTCTACTAATCCTCCCAACACTAAGAAGCAATTTAGCATGACCAATCCACCGAGCATGCACATCTTTGGAGTGTGGGTGGAAAGTGGAGCACCCAGAGGAAACTCACGTAGACACGGGGAAGAACGTGCGAACTCCACACAGACAGTGACCCAAGCCGGGAATTGAACCTGAATCCCTGGCTCTGTGAGGCAGCAGTGCTAACCACTGTGTCACCGTGCCGCCCAAATCTTTTGGGAGAATTCTCACCCAGTCGCACTCCGCCAGCAACACAATCCATCAGAAGAGCAAATTGGTCAGAAGGTTTTTAATGAGCTTCAGTAAGTGAGGAAGAGCTAACTTTTAATCTACTTTGGTTCCATTCTGTCACAAACTCCAATGCCACAGGGATAGACACAAGCGACTTTTTGTTTTATTCATTCATGGGATGTGGGCATCGCTGGCTGGGCCATCATTTGTTGCCCATCCCTGAGGGCATTTAAAAGTCAACCACATTGCTGTGGATCTGGAGTCACATGTAGGCCAGACCAGGTAAGGAAGGCAGATTTCCTTCCCAAATGGACATTAGTGAACCAGATGGGATTTTATGAGAAGCGACAATGGTTTCATGGTCACCATTAGACATTTAACTCCAGATATTTTATTGAATTCAAATTTCACCATCTGCCGTGGTGGGATTCGAACCCGGGTCCCCAGAACATTACCCTGTGTCTCTGCATTACTAGCACAGTGATAATACCACTTCACCACCGATGAAGGAACAGGGCAAACTGCGAACTTTAGCTTCCTGTTTGAATTGCTGAATGATGTCTTATGCAGCAACGTTCTGCCAGCTCTTTACTCAGAAAGGTTTTCCTGAACTTGCATTAATCTGCAGGCAGATAATGAAGTACCAAAAGAGTAATGTGAATTTAATGGTGCCAGGAATCTAATTTAAGTTTTTATTCCTCCTTTCGAAGTGTCATTCTTATTAATGAGGAAGCATCGGAATGGCCAACTGTAGAAAAACCCAAAACAAACAGTTCAGTTACTATTGTCCTTTGATGCCTGCCTTCGAAGTAAAGGCCTACCCAGGGACAATAAGTCACTGCAAACATTCTTGAATCAGAATGCTGGCTGGCCTACTGGTCTTCTGGCTCGATCTCCTCGCCAAATAGAAATTCCTTGGGTGTGCATCCATCCCGTGATCATGCTCGAGCCAGCAAAGTCATTAGTGACCCAATTGGTTTGGTATTTTTATTTCAATGCTCCTGACCCTGACCTTTTGGAAGGGGTTTGCCTGCGCACGAGGTCAAACATCAAGCTCCATAATCTACCCAGACTAAAAATGAAGCTCATTTAGGGCAGCACGGTGACACAATGGTTAGCACTGCTGCCTCACAGCGCCAGAGACCCAGGTTCAATTCTGGCCTCAGGTCACTGTCTGTGCGGAGTCTGCACGTCCTCCCCGTGTCTGCGTGGGTTTCTTCCGGGTGCTCCAGTTTCCTCCCACAGTCTGAAAGACGTGCTGATTAGGTGCATTGGCCATGCTAAATTCTCCCTCAGTGTAATCTGAACAGGCGCTGGAATGTGGCCACTAGGAGATTTTCACAATAACTTCATTGCAGTGTTAAGCCTACTTGTGACTAATAAACAAACTTTAACTTTTAACCGGAGTTAGCACATTCTCCCCATGTCTGCGTGGGTTTCCTCTAGCTGCTCTGGTTTCCTCCCACAGTCTAAAGATGTGCAGGTTGGGTAGATTGGCCATGCTAAATTGACCCTTAGTGTCAGGCGGACTAGAAGGGTAAATACTTGGAATTACGGGGATAGGGCCTGGGTGGGATTGAATATAGAACATAGAACAGTACAGCACAGAACAGGCCCTTCGGCCCACGATGTTGTGCCGAGCTTTGTCCGAAACCAAGATCAAGCTATCCCACTCCCTATCATCCTGGTGTGCTCCATGTGCCTATCCAATAACCGCTTGAAAGTTCCTAAAGTGTCCGACTTCACTATCACAGCAGGCAGTCCATTCCACACCCCAACCACTCTCTGAGTAAAGAACCTACCTCGGACATCCCTCCTATATCTCCCACCATGAACCTTATAGTTATGCCCCCTAGTAACAGCTACATTCACCCGAGGAAATAGTCTCTAAACGTCCACTCTATCTATCCCCCTCATCATCTTATAAACCTCTATTAAGTCGCCTCTCAACCTCCTCCGCTCTAAAGAGAAAAGCCCTAGCTCCTTCAACCTTTCCTCATAAGACATACCCTCCAAACCGGGCAGCATCCAGGTAAATCTCCTTTGCACTCTTTCCAGTGCTTCCACGTCCTTCTTATAGTGAGGTGACCAGAACTGCATGCAATATTCCAAATGTGGTCTCACCAAGGTCCTGTACAGTTGCAGCAAACCCCACAGCTCTTAAACTCAAACCCCCTGTTAATAAACGCTAACACACTATAGGCCTTCTTCACGGCTCTATCCACTTGAGTGGCATACTTCAGAGATCTGTGGATTTGAACCCCAAGATCTCTCTGTTCTTCCACATTCCTCAGAATCCTGCCGCTGGCCCTGTAATCCGCATTCAAATTTGTCCTACCAAAATGAATCACCTCGCACTTACCAGGGTTACACTCCATCTGCCATTTTTCGGCCCAGCTCTGCATCCTATCAATGTCTCTTTGCAGCCTACAACAGCCCTCCACCTCATCCACTACTCCACCAATCTTGGTGTCATCAGCAAATTTACTGATCCACCCTTCAGCCCCCTCCTCCAAGTCATTTATAAAAATCACAAATAGCAGAGGACCCAGCACTGATCCTTGTGGTACGCCGCTGGTAACTGGTCTCCAGTCTGAACATTTTCCATCCACCACAACCCTCTGTCTTCTATGAGATATGATGTGGAGATGCCGCCGTTGGACTGGGGTGAACACAGTAAGAGTTTTAACAACACCAGGTTAAAGTCCAACAGGTTTATTTGGTAGCAAATACCATTAGCTTTCGGAGCGCTGCTCCTTCGTCAGATGGAGTGGAAATGTGCTCTCAAACAGGGCACAGACACAAAATGTACAAAATGATTTTGTGTCTGTGCGCTGTTTGACAGCACATTTCCACTCCATCTGACGAAGGAGCAGCGCTCCGAAAGCTAATGGTATTTGCTACCAAATAAACCTGTTGGACTTTAACCTGGTGTTGTTAAAACTCTTTCTATGAGATAGCCAGTTACTTATCCAATCGGCCAAATTTCCCTCTATCCCACACCTCCTTATTTTCTTCATGAGCCGACCATGGGGGACCTTACCAAACGCCTTACCAAAATCCATGTATATGACATCAACTGCTCTACCTTCATTTACACACTTAGTTACCTCCTCAAAGAATTCAATCAAATTTGTGAGGCAAGACTTACCCTTCACGAATCCGTGTTGACTATCCCGGATTAAGCTGCATCTTTCTAATTGGTCGTAAATCCTATCCCTCAGGACCTTTTGTTGTCAGTGCAGGCTTGATGAGCCAAATGGCCTCCTTCTGCACTGTAGGGATTCTATGGATCAAGTTACTATACGTGTCTTGATTGGGAAGCTCCTCTAATACCAATGAAACCGCACGAGTCATTCGCACAGAAACTCAGCTGCAAATAAATCATGGACTGTCGCTCCCACTCCCGTAACATGTTCCTCCCGGCTGGGGCAGTGTGTTACAACCCCATAACCCTTGATCACTGAACAACATCCCACTGGAAGTGGTTAATAGATTCTGCTATCTGGGGGTACACTGACAGGCAATCTGCCTTTTGCAGAACTCAGTGTGTGTACAGAGAAAGCAACTCCCACCTCTGGCTGACTCATAACCATGCATGGAATAATATTGTGCTGACTCCCAGCAAGGCACAGGTTCATGAAAAAAAACAGAAAATGCTGGAAGGTCTCAGCAGGCCTGACAGCATCTGTGGAGAGAGAATAGAGCCAACGTTTCGAGTCTGGATGACCCTTTGTCAGAGCAGGTTTATAAAGCCTACGTTTGCAACTTATTCTTGTATGGCCGTACAGCTATCAAGGAAGGAAGATCAACAACTTCCATCACTGTTTGTGGCACATTCTGGGCATCTCCTGGAAGGATCAACTCATAGAATCATAGAATCTACGGCACAGAGACAGGCCTTTCGGCCCAAATTGATCCATGCCGACCAAAATGCCCATCTAAGCTAATCCCATTTGCCTGCTTTTGGCCCATATCCCTCTACACCTTTCCTATCCATGTATCTGTCCAAATGCCTTTTAAATGTTGTCAATGTCCCTGCCTCAACCACTTCCCCCGGCAGCTCCGGCTCTGGCAGGGGTGGCACTCTGGCACACTGGTTAGCACCGCTGCCTCACAACGCCAGGGACCCGGTTCGATTCCCGGTTTGGGTCACTATCTGTCTGAAGTTTGCACATTCTCCCCATGTCTGCGTGGGTTTCCTCCCACAGTCCAAAGATGTGCGGGTTAGATGCATTGTTAAATTGCCCCTTAGTGATGGGGGACTAGCTAGGGTAAATGCATGGGGTTATGGGGATAGGGTCTGGGTGGGATTGGGGTTGGTGCAGACCCGATGGGCCAAATGGCCTCCTTCTGCACTGTAGGGATTCTATCGGATTCTATGATTTTCATTCCACATACGTACAAATCTGTGTAAAAAGGTTGCCCCTCAGGTTCCCAATAATTTTTCCCCTCTTAACTTAAACTTATGCCCGTTACATGAATGCAGCGATCCTCTCAAAGGCAAAGCTCCTAAAGTACGTTGGCACTTTACCAGCAGTGACAACCTCGTTGACCCGGGCATATTCAAACATATATGCCCAAGGACTTTCTATATAGTGAGGTAGGTGGAGTAGGATGCCCAAAGCTAACTCCCCTGCTCTGCCTCAAAATAGTGCCATGGGACCCTTAACCATACACCTGAGAAGACAGATGGGGCCGCACCTCACCTGAATGACAAATACCTCCTCCGACAGTGCAGCATTCCCTCAGCACTGCATTGGAGTGTCTGCCTAGATTTTGGTGCTCAAGTCTCGGGAGTGGGACCTGAACATTCTGACCTTCACTGAGGGATCCAGGAGTAATGCAGTCAGTCCCTCATTCTCACTTAACATCGGTCACTGAACAGTAACGGATTTCCACTGTCTCAGATGAACATACAAATTAGGAGCAGGAGAAGACCACTCGGCCCCTCGAGCCTGCTCCGTCATTTCATACGATCATTGGCTGATCTGATGTAAGCTCCACCTCACATTCCTGCCTACTCCTGATAACCTTTCATCCCCTTTGTTAATCTATAATCTGCCTTAATAATATTCAAAGACTCTGCTTCCACTGCCCTTTGGGGAAGAGAGTTGCAGAGACTCACCAACCTCAGAGAAAAATATTCCTCTCATCTCTGCCTAGCTCTTATTTTTAAACAGCGACCCCTAGTTCTAGATTCCCCCATCAGAGGAAACATCCTCTCCACATCCACCCTGTCAATATTCCTCAGGATCTTAAAGTCACCTCTTAATCTTCGAAACTCTAAGAGATAGAAACCTAACCTTTTCAATCTTTCCTCATAAAGCAACCCACCCATTCCTGGAATTAGTCCAGTAAACCTTCTCTAAACTGCTTCTAACGCATTCACATCTTTCCTTAAATAAGCAGACCTGTACACAACACTCCAGATGTGGGTCTCACCGATGCCCCGTACAATGAGAGTATAACCTCCCTACTTTTGCAATCGATTCCCCTCACAATAAATGATAACATTCTATTAGCTTCCCTAATTACTTGCTGTACCTGGGCACTAACCTTTAGTGATTCGTGCACTAGAACACCCAGATCCCTCTGCATCTCAAAACTCTGCAATCTCTCGCCATTTAGATATCAAGCTTTTAAAAATATCTTCTTGCCAAAATGGACAGTTTCACATTTTCCCATATTATACTCCATTTGCCAGGGTTTTGCCCTCTACTTAGCCTATTTAGGTGCCTTTGTAGCCAATCATCTGCCCGACCATGATCATGGCCTGATTGGTGCAGATCAGCCCCATGGATTCCCCCCGCTTCCCCCCACCGGCTCTGTTCTCCTGCCTCTATCCAAGTTAGAAGTTTAACAACACCAGGTTAAAGTCCAACAGGTTTATTTGGTAGCAAAAGCCACACAAGCTTTCGGAGCCCCAAGCCCCTTCTTCCTGAAGAAGGGGCTTGGGGCTCCGAAAGCTTGTGTGGCTTTTGCTACCAAATAAACCTGTTGGACTTTAACCTGGTGTTGTTAAACTTCTTACTGTGTTTACCCCAGTCCAACGCCGGCATCTCCACATCACGTCTATCCAAGTTCTCAGCCTCCAGTCAATCTGGGCAATTGTCAGGTACGAATCTGACCAAAAGTATTCAGAAGTTTACACTCGCTGGGTACCAGGCACCTTCTCCCCTCCTCTGGTAATGTCGGGGCCCGGTTCTCGGCTTCCCATCTCAAGGGTGGCAGATACCCATGTATCTTTAGGCCATCATTTTGTAGTAATCAGCTTCTTACCGCCCACAGAGGCGGTGCCATTAGGCTGCCATCGATAGGGTAGCAGGAATGCTGAATTTCCTGACCTCACTTGTTCTATAGAAGCGTGACAATCCCGTGAAACTGCCCACTTACTCCAATTATTATCTTTCCTTGACTAACCATGTGTGATGGGCAGGCAGCCACGGCTGAGCAATGAACACAAGAGTCAGCAGATATTTTGAAGTATTATTTTGAGTTCGTGGAGATATTTTGTGGCTGTTTACACCAGGAGATTAAATAAGAATGTTATCATTTGAGACACAGATAAGATGGAAGACTGGGCGGAGAAGTGGCAGATGGACTTCAACCCAGATAAGTGTGTGGTGGTTCATTTTGGCAGGTCGAATAGCATGAAAGAATATAATATTAAGGGTAAGACGCTTGGCAGTGTGGAAGATCAGAAGGATCTTGGGGTCCGGGTTCATAGGACACTCAAAGCAGCGTCGCAGGTGGAGGCTGTGGTTAAGAAGGCGAATGGAATACTGGCCTTCATCAATAGAGGAATTGAGTTTAGAAATCGGGAGATAATGCTGCAGCTGTATAAGACCCTGGTCAGACCCCACCTGGAGTACTGTGCCCAGTTCTGGTCGCCTCATTACAGAAAGGATGTGGAAGCCATAGAAAGGGTGCAGAGAAGATTTACAAGGATGTTCCCTGGATTAGATGGCATGCCTTATGAGGATAGGTTGAGAGAGCTAGGTCTTTTCTCCTTGGAGAGGCGAAGGATGAGAGGTGACCTGATAGAGGTGTATAAGATGTTGAGGGGTATTGATAGAGTGGATTCTCAGAGGCTTTTACCCAGGGCTGAAATGGTTGCCACAAGAGGTCACAGGTTTAGGGTGCTGGGGAATAGGTACAGAGGAGATGTTAGGGGTAAGTTTTTCACTCAGAGGGTGGTGGGTGCGTGGAATCGGCTGCCGGTAGTGGTGGTGGAGGCGGATTTGATAGGGTCTTTTAAGAGACTTTTGGATAAGTTCATGGAAGGTAGTAAGATAGAGGGTTATAGGTAAGCCTAGTAGGTAGGGACATGTTTGGCGCAACTTGTGGGCCGAAGGGCCCGTTTGTGCTGTAGGTTTTCTATGTTCTAAGTGATGTGGAGTGTACGATAGGATGTACGATACACAGTGGGGGTGATTTTAACCAAACAAAAGTGCCAAACGAGCGTGAAAACAGGACAGAAACGCGCCCATTTTTCGGCAAGCTCTCAGACGGTATCTTATGCCACTTAATGCCAAAAAAAAAGCAAAATGTGATTCACGCCAGTAAGGGGAGCAAATGGAGTCGATTTTCGCCGGAGAGCCGGCTGCTTACAGCTAGAAGGCACTACTGCGCATGCTCCGATCTCTCAGTGTTCTGTGTACATGTGTCATCCCCCTCACCGCCCCCCCCCCCCCATCCACGGATATCGATTATGTCCATGGCTCACTAATGATAGTCAAATCAGCTCATAAATATCATAACCAGCCTCGTGCCCGGGAATTACACTGGCAACTCCGTGCCGGTAGTATCGTGAGAGGCGAGAATCTGGGCGCGAAGCTAATTTTTCGCCTGTCTCACGATCTTACCGGTTCACCACACCGGTCGACATGCGGGACGAGCTGGTAAGATCGCCCCTCCCTCATTGTGTGAAATGTGACAGCTAAATGGCCGTTCCCTCATTCTGCGCTTGACATAACCGGAGAGGTTCTTTAGCAATCACCTTATTTGCAGGACGTGTACGTTTTTGTGCCATCGGCTAATTGAATTGAAGATTTGTTTGGGAGAATAGGTCCGCGTATTAGATTAAACGACTAATCAATGGCTCAGGTCCCCGAGGAATAAGCAAGCAGCTGATATAATGGGAACATGTAAACTGGTGTCGAGACAGTGAGCGAATACAGCTAATGAGCAATTAATATGAGCTTGGTAACACTGAGGTCCCATTCCACCAAGTTTATTACGAAGAATCAAACTGCAATCTATCAAAAGAGGATGAGTGATGAACCCTCACGAGCCTAGGTAGGGCAGTGTCACAAAAGGTTACTCTCATTTTGTGCGATTGTTATTACCCGTTCTCGCCTGCCGTTGGCCAAACATCAATTCAAGATCATCCAATTTTTTTTTTGAGGAACTCTACGGTACATTAGAGCAGTTACCATGGCGATGGGCAATACATATGCATCAGTGAAGCCCTGGGTGCAAGTTCGCTATCATACTTGTGGCAGCGTAGGGAGGAACAGAGTGGAGGTTGTGTACATCATTATCAGAGCTGTGGCGGGGATTGGACTTAAAGGGGAAATCACCCCAAGCTCCTGTTGTGAAGATTTTCGGTCACACTCTCCAGTGGCATTGGTAGAGGCCGAGAAGCAGGGGAGTGAATTTTCCAGTCCCGCCCGCCATGGGAATGGTAGCGGGTAAAGTTCGGACCATGGAAAGGCCCATTGGCCTTGGGCAGGATTTTCCAGTTTCTGGGCAAGCACAGCCAGAAAATTCTGCCCAAGATGTCCACCTTTAGTCTTAGTTAACATAATGTGTGCAACATTATGGCTTTGGTTGAAGGTGAGAGAGGAGAGATAGAAAAGGATCCAGAGGGATAATTTTTTTCACACAGAGGGTGGTGAGTGTCTGGAACGAGCTGCCAGAGGCAGTAGTAGAGGCGGGTACCATTTTGTCTTTTAAAAAGCGTTCAGACAGTTACATGGGTAAGATGGGTATAGAGGGATATGGGCCAAACGCGGGCAATTGGGACCAGCCTAGCGGTTAAAAAAAAGGGCAGCATGGACAAGTTGGGCCAAAGGGCCTGTTTCCATGCTGTAAACCTCTATGACTCTAACAAGTAAACAATAACATGGGAGAGGAGAATGGAACATCTTTAAACAGATAAATAAAAACATGGGGCTTTGTTCTCGACTTGCTTTCTATTTTCTGTCCGTGTGCATCATTCACTAGAACGCCCTCCCCAACTAACAGAATCTGAAGTAATGGAACACTGATAGATCCAATTTATTGTGGATAAGCACAATGAACAGCAAATAGGGAGACAGCACGATGGCACAGTGGTTAGCACTGCTACCTCACAGCATCGGGGACCCAGGTTCGATTCCCGGCTTGGGTCACTGTCTGTGTGGAGTTTGCACGTTCTTCCCGTGTCTGCGTGGGTTTCCTCCGGGTGCTCCGGTTTCCTCCCACATTCTGAAAGACGTGCTGGTTAGGGTGCATTGACCCGAACAGGCACTGGAGTGTGGCGACTAGGGAAATTTCACAGTAACTTCATTGCAGTGTTAATGTAAGCCTTACTTGTGACTAATAAATAAACTTTAAAAAGTAAACATCTCCAATTGTTCCAAAAACAAGACAGGTGAAATGAAGATTGATACAAATTATTAATTTGATTTATTGCTCACGGGAGAGTGAACAACCTGAACAGCTGCTATGATTGAACTCACTGCATCATAGAATTTTTAAAAATTCATTCGTGGGACACGGGTGTTGCTGGCTGGCCAGCATTTATTGCCCATCCCTAGTTGCCTGAGGGCAGTTGAGAGTCAACCACATTGCTGTGGCTCTGGAGTCACATGTAAGCCAGACTGGGTAAGGATGGCAGATTTCCTTCCCTAAAGGACATTAGTGAACTTGATGGGTTTTTCCGACAATGGACAATGGTTTCATGGTCATCAGTAGATTCTTAATTCCAGATATTTTTATTGAATTCAAATTCCACCACCTGGGGAGCCGGGATTTGAACCCGGGTTAGAACATCAGCTGAGTTTCTGGGTTAATAGCCCAGCGATAATACCACTAGGCCATCACCTCCCCTCAGAATCCCTACAGTGCAGAAGAGACCGTTTGGCCCATCGAGTCTGAACCAACACCCGGACAGAACATTTTACCCACGCCCCTGTCCCATTCCATAACCCCATACATTTCTCTAATCCATCTAATCTACACATCTTGGGACACTAATGGGCAATTTAACATGGCCAATCCACCTAACCTGCACATCTTTGGATTGCGAGAGGGAACCAGAGCACCCGGAGGAAACCCACACATCAATTTTCACAATTTATTTGCACACAATCCAAACTAAAGAAAATACTACTCCACCCCACTTATTTTACTTGAAGCAAACAAGATGGCTTCCGACCAACCTTTCCATTTGTAGTCTTTGTGCCTCTAATTTGTTTCTTTCTCTGGGTGTTAATGGTCTTTTTGATTACCTAAAATAGCTAACAAATTGTTTATTGTTCAAAGTCTGGGGAAAATAACTTTGCTTATTATCCATCTTTCAAAAGGAGGGTTTTTTTTTTAGGGAACTTGTGAGGAAACATCTTGGCCAGAATTCTCTGGTCTGGCACAACCCCCCCACCTCTGCCGGCAAATCCGGCAGTCAGCCAAATCTCCATTCACTGCACCGTGATTGGAGAATTCCCAGCCGCGAGGTCGGAGAATTCCGGCCCTTGCTTCTGTGGTAAGATGGTCGATAAATCCTGAAATGAGGTATTCAGGGTCTGATTTTTCATTTCTTTCCGACAAAATTTTCCAATGCTAAAACTTTCTTGGTTCTTGTCAACATTTTAATATCAAAAGTTACCGTACAGTTGGGAGAGTGATGGGGTTATGGAGATCATAGAATAGAATCATAGAATCACTACAGTGCAGAAGGGGGCCGTTCAGCCCATCGTGCCTGTACCGACAACAATCCCACCCAGGCCCAGACCCCATATTGCTGCAGTATTTCACCTGATGCCTCACTCACCTAATGAAGGAGCAGCGCTGTGAAAGCTTGTGCTACCAAATAAACCTGTTGGACTTTAACCTGGTGTTGTGAGATTTCTTACTGTGCAGTAATTTGGAGATAGATGATCGGTCCTGGGTAGACTGCATCCACTGCCCCACCTCCCTTCACCTCACCCCGGTGAAATTGACAATCTCCGCTCTGTCAGAGAGGACTTCAAAGGAGGTCTGCTCTCACCTGCAGCTTCTGACAGGAAGAAAGGAAAATCTCTGCTGCAGAATGGGGTGCTGCAACGATTTAAAATCCTGCCAGGTGACCGGGGTGGGGGAGCATGGAGGTTAAAGTGACCTGGATAGTCACATGAGCAGCCTGGGAATGGAGGGATACAAACGATTGGTCTAGTTGGACCAAGGAGCGGCACAGGCTTGGAGGGCCGAAGGGCCTGTTTCCTGTGCTGTACTGTTCTTTGTTCTTTGGCCACTTCAGAATTTGCACAGCCAACAGGCAGGAATGCAGATATCGGTCACAGGCCCACCTGAAGTCATCATGCCCGGGGTGATCTTCAGCTCTGCCAGAGCTAGAAGGGGCAGTCCAGCCACGGCACCCGCATCCCGGCAGAAAGTGGTGAGGTCAACCCTTGCCCTGAGCCCACCCAACACCCAGGACCCTTGAGGGACCTTTCCTCGAGAGCAGAGGGGCAATTGGCTAAAGGACCTACCTCCTAAGGGAGAGGAGGATCCCCCTCTTTTCTGAGGGGCCAGAATGCCATGTCCCCCACTTGTAGGTAGCAACTGCAAAGCCTGCCCGCTGCTGCTCCTGTTGGCGGGCTGGGTGAATGGCGGGAGGCTGGGGAATGGCCTGTCAAACCCGCTAATGATATTGAAATTAGCGGGTTTGCATAATTATCGGATTGGCGCCGGATCGGGGCGAGAACCCAGTGGGGGCGGCAGGGCGGGGAGGGAGAATCCGGAGAGTCCTCACGCTTGTCGGGAATCTTGATCTTTGGCCGCACTCCATTCACCGGGACATCGGGATTCCCACCGGTCGGAGAATCGGGCTCAGAAAGTCTGGCCACGTGATTTGGATCTAATTCTGTTGATTAATATGACAATGCAGTGTGACACTTTGTGTTCCTGAGAAGCAGCCATGTGACTTCCTTTCACTTAAAAGCAGCGCTATTAAACCCCGTGATTCATTGCAATGTTAGAATCATAGAATCCCTACAGGGCAGAAGGAGGCCATTCGGCCCATCAAGTCTGTACTGACAACAATCCCACCCAGGCCCTATCCCTGTAACCCCACATATTTACCCCGCTAATCCCACTAACCTATGCATCCCCGGACACTAAGGGGTAATTGAACATGGCCAATCCACCTAATGTAGACTGACTTGAATGATATCAGACATATGAACAATCATGGATAACGAAGAGAAATGGTTAAAAATTGGGACGCTTGTTTTCTCCATTAATCACAGAGACTAATGGGGAGGAATCCAGCCAGAGTTCCTCAGTGTGATGTTTATGAGATGATGGGTAATGAAAGGCTGTTTCTGGTGTCTGGCAAACCGGTAACGAGAGGAGGCAGCATCAGGATCACTGGGAGAAAAACAAAGTGGAAAGTGTCAATGTTTTTCAAGACAAGCCTGTAATGCTTGATCACAAGTGGCTCTCGATGCAAGAACTATAACGTTTATTAAAGGGGGACTGGTATGGTGCAGGAGGAAGCCATTCAGCCCATTGGGCTGTGCCACTGTTAATCCTTCAACTGGCATCGATTTAAGATAACCCCCTTTGTTTCATTCATTTGTGGAACATGGGCATCACTGCCTGACCAGCATTTATTACCCATCCCCAGTTGCCCTTGCTCAGAGGACAGTTGCTGTGGCTCTGGAGTCATGTTAAAGTTTTTAAGTTTATTTATTAGTGTCACAAGTAGGCTTATATTAACACTGTTATTGTAAAAATCCCCTGGCCGCCACACTCCCCTGCACCTGTTCGGGTACACCGAGGAAGAATTTAGCATGGCCAATGCACCTAACCAGCGCGTCTTTCGGACTGTGGGAGGAAACCAGAGCACCCGGAGGAAACCCGCACAGACACGGGGAGAATGTGCAGACTCCACACAGACAATGACCCAAGCCCGGAATCGAACCCAGGTCCCTAGTGCCGTGAGGCAGCAGTGCCAACCACTGTGCTGGTCACATAGTAAGAAGTTTAACAACACCAGGTTAAAGTCCAACAGGTTTATTTGGTAGCAAAAGCCACACAAGCTTTCGGAGCTTCAAGCCCCTTCTTCAGGTGTAGGGCTTGGAGCTCCGAAAGCTTGTGTGGCTTTTGCTACCAAATAAACCTGTTGGACTTTAACCTGGTGTTGTTAAACTTCTTACTGATCACATAGGCCAGACCAGGTGAGGGCGGCAGATTTCCTTCCCTAAAGGACATTAGTGAACCAGATGGGTTTTTCCAACAATCGACAATGGTTTCACGGTCATCAGTAGATTCTTATTTCCAGATTTTTTTTTATTGAAGTTAAATTCCTGTGGCGGGATTCGAAGCCAAGTCCCCAGAACATTCGCTGAGTTTCTGGATTAATAGTCTAGTGATAACACCACTAGGCCATCTCCTCCCTGAATTTCCCTGCACTTCCTTGTATTCTTCTACAACTTGCTTCAGATTCTTAAATCTTGGGTAGAGTCAGTCTGAGAGAGTGTGAGTAAGGGAGAAATTAAACGTGAAGGTGTAATTAAACCCCGCCATCTTTTTGAAAGCCCCCATAGAATGTAGGAAGAAGAAGCTTGGGATTTAAAGAGCTTCACAATCTGAAAGAAATTTAGTTCACCAAGGACAAATTTGTTAAGTATCTAAATACACGATGTAACGTGTCATTTTGAATGAGGTATTATCCTAAGAGTGACTGACGGACGTTCACCCGTGTATTATATGAGACTAGACTCTAGGCATTTTAATATTAACTAGGTTTAAGACACTGTGCTAATACTAACACACGGAATTAAAAAAACATCAGCTTTCACTGCTTGATTATCCGATTATAACCGGAAGATAATTACTGTGTAATTTTACTTTGAAGATTTACATTTTTTACTGTCTATGTTTTGAAAAAAACGAGAGCAACCAATCTGTCGGGGGTCTGGTCACAAGACAGTGTTTAAAATCCGAGTGGGTGAGGGTTTCTGCTAAATCCACTCCTCCGATCCTTGCTAAAGTGTGAAAGTGATCCCCGCCACTGGGACTTAACCGCCAGATCAAATAATGGGAAATCAGCACAGCCATCCGAAGGTCAGAGAGATGTCCTGTAACAGCGGGGTTCCCGATCAATGGCCTGACTAGATTTTTTTGGAGGCTGGAGGTAGCCAATGAAACCCTCCTTAGCTAGGAGTTACACTGAAAAGGAATGGAGTCAAAGCATTCTTTTCTGGTTGTATCACAGCTTGGTGTGGCTCCTCTCTGTCCAAGACCGCAAGGAACAAAGGGTCGTGAACAAAGCCCAATCCATCACGCAAACCAGCCTCCCATCCATTGACTCTGTCTACACTTCCCACTGCCTCGGCAAAGCAGCCAGCATAATTAAGGACCCCACGCACTCCAGACATTCTCTCTTCCACCTTCTTCTGTCAGGAAAAAGATACAAAAGTCTGAGGTCACGCACCAACCAACTCTAGAACAGCTTCTTCCCACCAACTCTAGAACAGCTTCGTCCCTGCTGCTGTCAGACTTTTGAATGGTCCTACCTCGCATTAAGTTGATCTTTCTCTACACCCTAGCTAAGACTGCAACACCACATTCTGCACCTTCTCCTTTCTTCTCTGTGAACGGTATGCTTTGTCTGTATAGCGCACAAGAAACAATAATTTTCACTGTATACTAATACATGTGACAATAATAAATCAAATCAAATCAAACAAAATTGGTTTCGACAAGCACCAGGGTTGTACTTACACACATTTAATGTAATGAATAAAGGTAAAATACTGCGGATGCTGGAATCTGCAAAAAAACTAGAAAATACTGGAAAATCTCAGTAGGCCTGACAGCATCTGTGGAGAGAGAATAGGGCCAACATTTCGAGACTGGATGACCTTTCGTCAGAGCTGAAGACAAGGAAAATCAGACAAGATTTATACAATGAGGGTAAGGGGAGGGGTTGGGGGGGCTGTACGTGATAGGAATGTCAATGGTGACGATAAAGGATAGGAATGGTGCTAATAGCGTCCATTAAGAGATTGGAATGTGTGAATAGCAGAACAAAGGTGCAGAGTGTCAAAGGATAACCTGAGGAATGTGGCAGTGGGCCCGAGAGGGGTGGGGAGGAGGGGGGTTTGGAAAACAAGATGGGAAGCGAGATTATAGAAGTGGAAAAATAAGAATAAAAAGTAATAAAAAAGGAATGAAACCAAGAAATTAAATAGAATAACTGGAAATGGGGTGAAGGTGGAGGGGAGAGTTCATGCTCTGAAGTTATTGAACTCAATGTTCAGTGCGGAAGGCTGTAAAGTGCCCAATCGGAAGATGAGGTGCTGTTTCTCCAGTTTGCGTTGGGGTTCGCTGGAAAATTGCAAAAGGCCAAGGACGGACATGTGGACAGGAGAGCAGGATGGTGTGTTGAAGTGGCAAGTGACAGGAAGGTTTGGGTCCTGCTTACGGACGGACCGAAGGTGTTCAGCAAAGCGATCACCCAGTCTGCGTTTGGTCTCTCCGATGTAGACCGCAATGGGAGCAGCGAATGCAATGGATCTGATTAAAGGAGGTGCATGTGAAGCGCTACTTCACCTGTAAAGAGTGTTTGGGCCCTGGGATGGTGAGCAGGGAGGAGGTGAAGGGGCAGGTGTTGCAGCAAAGACAGTTAATCTTTTAATGACCTCTCTGAGCTGTCAATTCCCTGCCCAGTGAAGCAGTTGAGGCTACCTCATTGAATGTTTTTAAGGCAAGGATAGATACATTTTTGAACAGTAAGGGAATTAAGGGTTATGGTGAGTGGGCGGGTAAGTGGAGCTGAGTCCATGAAAAGATCAGCCATGATATTGAATGGCGGAGCAGGCTCAAGGGACCAGATGGTCTACTCCTGCTCCTAGTTCTTATGTTCTTAATCAAGCTATGGACCTGTAGGCCTCTCTCCCACTGTGATCAGGGTAGTTAGTGGAAGCAGAAAGAGCCGCTGTGGCTGCCGCCAAATTGTTTCTGGGGAAGTGGGCCCGACTCCATGTACCCCCCTCCCCACCGGAACAAAAATCCCGCCTCTCGAGGAAGTTTCTCAGATGCGAGTTCGGGGAGTTGGGAAATGCACCTGACTCGGGAGTGAAAATTCAGGCCCAAGTGTAAGGAAGTACAAACTCACAGAAAATAAAATTGCTTTCCTGGCCACAAAATGTCTCAAAGGGCTTCACAGTTGCATTGGGAATATAGCCAGTATAGGGAAACACTGCAGCCAATCGGCGCACCCTGAGGTCTCTCAAATCGCAATGAGTTAAATGGCCAGATAAACTGTCTTAACGATGCGGGAGGAGGGATAAATATTGAGCCGCACCCATCAAAGCAACCTGGCCTTTGTGTCCTCTTTTAGTAATGTCATCGGAGGATTGTGTGTGTGGGGGCTCCCTGACTGCAGCCACCACTGACGTCCCAATATTTCTTTCTCGAAAGCCACTTCCATCCATCAGCGCTGTCAGAGGGACTGAGGTTCTTGTCTGCTGAAATCACCAGATATTCTGAGAGCGCTCAACAGAGCTTTGGCTCAGCTGGTCTGCCATGCTGATAGCCCTTGAATCTTATGCGTGGCAACAGTTCCTCAGCTCGTGAGCTGTCCTCGACTTCATTCGAAGAGGCAAATTTCTTCTCTAAAAATCGGTAAGACATCTCACAGCAGCAGGTTAAAGTCCAACAGGTCTATTTAGAATCATTATTAAGGATCTGATAACAGGACACTAAAATATCAATGGGATTAGACAAAGTAAACATGGATTAATGAAAGGGAAATCATGTCACAGAGTCATAGAGGTTTACAGCATGGAAACAGGCCCTTCAACCCCAATTTGTCCATGCCGCCATTTTTCTTCAACCCCTAAGCTAATCCCAATTGCCCGCATTTGGCCCATATCCCTCTATACCCATCTTACCCATGTAACTGTCTAAATGCTTTTTAAAACACAAAATTGTACCCGCCTCTACTACTACCTCTGGCAGCTTGTTCAATCACGAGCTTTCGGAGCGTTGCTCCTTTATCCTAAAAAACTGATTAAAAGCAGGTTACTCAAAGGCAAGTTGATTGGATGGGATGAAGTTAAATGGAAGGGGGCCCTTGTATGAAGCAGCAACACTGATTCAGATCTGCTGGGCTAAATGATTGGTTTCTGTGTTGTAAAAGCCACTGCCATTCCGTGATTATTGAATGCTTCAGTCTACCCGGCATGGGTAGCACAGGCGGCACAATGGTTAGCATTGCTGCCTCACAGCGCCGCGGACCCGGGTTCAATTCCGGCCTCGGGTCACTGTCTGTGTGGAGTTTGCACATTCTCCCCGTGTCTGTGTGGGTTTCCTCCGGGTGCTCCGGTTTCCTCCCGCTCTCCAAAGATGTGCAGGTTAGGTTGAATGGCTATGCTAAACTGCCCCTTAGTGTCAGGGGGATTAGTGGGGTAAATATGTAGGGTGATGGGAATATGGCCCGGGTGGGATTGTGGTCAGTGCAGACTCGATGGGCCGAATGGCCTCGTTCTGCACTGTAGGGATTGTATGATTCTACCCTTGCATCGCATTCTGAAATGGCAACGGTGACAAGATTGCCGTGTGTGGATAATACCTTCACAGGGGACCTTTATGACTGAATTATAGAGTACTAATTGTGTTTGACGAGCACACTGTATCCTTACCCAAAATAGCTTCACGCTAGCAGAGCCTGGAGCTGAGAGCTTGCTGAGTGAAAGGGTGAAATTATCTCCGCAGAAAAGAAAGGTTTCCAAGACGCTGCATCAATTTGTGAAGAGCGGGTGATTACTCAGAGAAGACTCCAACTTATTAAAGCGACCTACGCAGCATTTGGCAATCTAGAAATTTACCCCAACTCATAGAATCGCTACAGTACAGAAAGAGGCCTTAGGCTCAGAGAGTTGTTAGGTTGATTGGCCATGCTAAATTGACTCTTAGTGTCAGAGGAATTAGAGGGTAAATATGTGGGTTTACAGTGCCTGGGTGGGATTCTGGTCGGTGCAGACTCGATGGGCCGAATGGCCTCCTTCTGTACTGTAGGGGTTCTATTGATTCTGTGAGTCTGCGCTGACTCTCTGAAAGACCATCTCCCCCAGGCCTAGCCCCCCCATACGCATAACCCTTCGCATTTACATTGGGTAATCCCTCTAACCTACAAATGTTTGGACACTAAAGTTTATTTATTACTATCACAAGTAGGCTCACATTAACACTGCAACGAGGAAAATCCCCAAGTCGCCACACTCCGGCGCCTGTTCGGGTACCCTGAGGGAGAATTTAGCACGGCCAATGCACCTAACCAGCATGTCTTTCGGACTGTGGGAGGAAACCGGAGAAAACCCATGCAGACACAGGGAGAACGTGCAGATTCTGCACAGACAGTGACCCAAGTCTGGAATCGAACCCAGGTTCCTGGCACTGTGAGACAGCAGTGCTAACCGCTGTGCCACCGCGCCACCCTAAGGGGCCATTTAAGGCTATCTGCCACATCTGGGCAGGTAGCCCTGCCGACTGCTGTTCCTGCCTCTGTAAAAGTGGAACGTCAAGGTGCAACCCAAAGAATTAACCCAAAAGATCACACCTCTTGAAGATTCCCTTAGTACTGCGTTGGAGCAGTACTTTTAAGTCCTGGAGTGGGAACTAGTAGAAGCAGGAACAGTGGTGGCACAGTGGTTAGCACTGCTGCCTCACAGCGCCAGGGACCTAGGTTCGATTCCCACTTGGGTCACTGTCTGTGTGGAGTCTGCACGTTCTCTCCGTGTCATTTATTAGTGTCACAAGTAGGCTGACAACACTGCAATGAAGTTACTGTGAAAATCCCCTAGTTGCCACATTCCGGCGCCTGTTTCGGAGGGAGAATTTAGCATGGCCAATGCACCCTAACCAGCACGTCTTTCAGACTGTGGGAGGAAACTGAAGCACCCACAGGAAACCCACACAGACACGGGGAGAACGTGCAGATTCCGCACAGACAGTGACTCGAACCGGGTTCCCTAGCGCTGTGAGGCAGCAGTGCTAACCACTGTGCCACCATTTTGTTGGGTTCGCACTCTGATAGTGAACAGTGTAGCACATTCAGGGGGCTGCTGTGTGTGAGTGTGACCCGACCTTGGGGCTCAAACTTGCCATCATCAGCGTTACAGTGTAGATTCCCACTCGAGATTCCCAGCAGGGACAACTCAGCGACCTTAAACCCAGCAGAAGCCGGATGCTTCCTCTCAGGAGGAAAGGTAAAACACAAGAGCACAAACCCGAGCTCGTTTCCCCCAGCTCAGCAACGCTGATGCCAACGATATCGTACAGACTGCTGCCTCATTACAGATTAGCTAATGTAGAATAGATCCAGGCCCAGACTCAGATACCTTCATGGCCAACCAGTTAAACTCGGTAAACCATCGCGGAGCTCAGAGTGCTTGCCTTTTCATGAAAACAAGACAGCAAGTTGTATTTATATAGCATTGTGATCATAATGCAATATCCCAAGACACATTAGCACAGCGCCAGGGACCCGGGTTTGATTCCTGGCTTGGGTCACTGTCTGTGCGGAGTCTCCCTGTGTCTGCGTGGGTTTCCTCCGGGTGCTCCGGTTTCGTCCCACAGTCCGAAAGACGTGCTGGTTGGGTGCATTGGCCGTGCTAAATTCTCCCTCAGTGTACCCGAACAGGTGCCGGAGTGTGGCGACTAGGGGATTTTCAAGTAACTTCATTGCAGTGTGAATGTAAGCCTACTTGTGACATTAATAAATAAGCTTTAAACCTAAAAAATTATAGAGCAGTGTTTACACTGAGCCACGTAAGGTGATATTGGGACAGGTGGCCACAGCTTGATCAGACACGTATGTTTTTTTTTCATTCTTTCATAGGATGTGGCTATCGCTGGCTAGGTCACCATTCATTGCCCATCCCTAACTGCCCTTCAGAAGGTAGTGGTGAGCCGCCGCTTTGGGCCGCTGCAATCCATGTGGTGTAGGTACACCCACAGTACTGTTAGGATGATCCAGAATTTTGATCCAATGACAGTGAAGAAATGGCGATATATTTCCAAGTCAGGATGCTGCGTGGCTTGGAGGGGAACCTTCAGGTGTCGGCATTCCCGTGCATCTGCTGCTCTTCTAGAGTTTGTAGGTTTGGAAGGTGTTTTTCAAGGAGCCTTGGGGAGTTGCTGGGGTGCAAATGGTAGATGGTATACTTGACTGCCACCATGTTTAAGGTGGTGGATGAGCTTCTTGAGTGTTATTGGAGCTGCACCCATCCAGGCAAGGGGAGAGTAATCCATGACACTTCTGACTTCTGCTTTGTAGATTGTGGACAGGCTTTGGGGAGTCAAGAGGTGAGATACTGGCTGTAGAATTCTCTGCCTCTGGCCTGCACTTATAACCAATGTGTTTATCTGGCGAGTCCAGTTCAGTTTCTGGTCAACAGCAACCCCCAGGATGTTGGTAGCAGTTTTTTAAATGAGGAAAGAGAGGCATAGAGATGGAGGGGGAATTCTAGAGCTTGGAGTCTAGGTAGCTGAAGGCAAGGCCGCCAGTGACCGAGTGATTCAGATGGTAAATCCTCTAAGATATCAGAAGTAGAGGAGTACAGATATCTCCAAGAATTGTAGGACATTACAAAGATCTGGAGGACTTGAAAACAAAGATGAGTATTTTAAAATAGACATATTGCTTAAGAAGGAGCCAATGTGGGTCGGAGAGGTGATGCATGAATAAGATTTGGGTGTGAGAATGAACACAGGCAATGGAGAACAAAGAAAATTACAGCACAGGGACAGGCCCTTCAGCCCTCCAAGCCTGCACTGACCATGCTGCCCGACTGAACTAAAACCTTTCATATTTCCATATTGCAACACCCTGTTATGGGATACGGTAACCTTTAAAAGAAAACATGGCATGGGGCAGCACGGTGGCACAGCACCAGGGACCCGGGTTCAATTCCCGGCTTGGGTCACTGTCTGTGTGGAGTTTGCACGTTCTCCCCATGTCTGCGTGGGTTTCCTCCGGGTGCTCCGGTTTCCTTCCACAGTCCAAAGATGTGCAGGTTAGGTAGATTGGCCATGCTAAATTACCCCTTAGTGTCAGGGGGACTAGCAAGGGTAAATGCATGGGTTTATGGGGATAGGGCCTGGATGGGATTGTGGTCGGTGCAGACTCGATGGGCTGAATGGCCTCCTTCTGCACTGTAGGATTCTATGTCTGTGTCTAAAACAGTCTGATACCATTAATGTCTAGGATCAGAGAGGGGAACAAAATTTCTTTATAGAATCCCGACAGTGCAGAAGGGGGCCATTCGGCCCATTGAGTCTGCACCGACTTTCTGACAGAGTATCTTACCCTGGTCCTCATGCCCGCCCTATCCCCATAACCCCACACATTTACCATGATTAATCCATCTAACCTACACATCTTGGGACAACAAGGCACAACTTAGCATGGGCAATCCACTTAACCTGCCCATCTTTGGACTGTGGGAGGAAACCAGAGTACCTCCCGGAGGAAACCCACGTAGACGCGGGGAGAACGTGCAGACTCCACACAAACAGTGACCCAAGTCAAGAATCAAACCCAGGTCCCTGTCACTGTGAGGCAGCAGTGCTAATCACTGTGCCACCATGCCATATAACTTATAATAGTCCCATACATATTGTAGACATGGCAGAATTCCACAAAGCCACACCTGTTTTAGTGAGGTTGGTTCAGCAATAAATGATACTGGGTTTAACTCCCAACTGCATTTCTTCAAACACGATCCTTTTATCTCAACCAGAGGGCCCTCAGTGTAAAGCCTCATACAAAACATGGCACCCCCGGCATTGCAGCACACCCTTGATACTGCATTGGAATGTTCAACTAAATTCTGTGCTGTTGACTGGACAACCTTGTGACCCAGGCATGAGTGCTACCCACTGAGCCATACCGGGGGTGACAAAGTCCTGGAAGAAGAGAACAGACGTTTCCTTGGGGTTAATCTCGGTATGGGTCGACCGTGCTGCTCTCACAGATAAAACAAAAAAAGGTGAAACTTCATATTCAGATCGATAATTATGGAAGATTTTCCTTTCTCCTTCTAGGATTTCGCAGAATATGTTGTGGTCAGCATTATGAAGTGGGGAGATAACTTCTTGCTCCAGCGCCTAATGCAATCTAAAACTTATGGAACACAACAATGTGAAAGGCTGAGTTTGAGATTTATGTTGCATACTGAATCATTTTTAATCGCATTTACTTCTTATTTATTTCTGTGCGCACTCAAGGGAAATCAGACTTCTCTTCATTGTTATTAAGTAAATGGTGTTATTAAAATTGAAACAAACGCAGTCTGAGGTAATCCTTTCCAAAGTTGGGTTTTGATCCAAACTCAATGTTGGAATTTGTGAGAACTCAGGAAATAGAAGCTGGATAGACACCAGATGATACCAAGTTGGGTGGGAGGGTGAACTGTGACGAGGATGCAGAGATCCTTCAGAATGATCCGGACAGATTGGGTGAGTGGGCAGATCAATGGCAGATGCAGTATAATTTGGATAAATTTGAGGTTATTCACTTTGGAAGCAAAAACAAGAAGGCAGATTACGACCTGTACATTGGGAGAGGGGAGTGTGCAGCGAGACCTGGGTGTCCTTGTGCACCAGTCGCTGAAGGTAAGCCTGCAGGTGCAAAGGAAGGCAAATGGCATGTTGGCCTTCATTGCGAGAGGTTTCGAATACAGGAGCAGGGGTGTGTTGTGGCAATTATATACGGCCTGGTGAGGCCACACCTAGAATACTGTGTGCAGTTTTGGTCTCCTTTTCTGGGGAAGGATGTTCTTGCTCTTGAGGGAATGTAGCGAAGGTTTACCAGGCTGATTCCGGGGATGGCGGGACTGATGTATGAGGAGAGATTGACTAGGTTAGGATTGTTTTCATAGATCATAGAAACCCTACAGTGCAGAAACAGGCCATTTGGCCCATCGAGTCTGCACCGACCACAATCCCACCCAGGCCCTACCCCCATATCCCTACACATTTACCCGCTAATCCCTCTAACCTCCGCATCTCAAGACATTAAGGGGCAATTTTTTTTTAGCATGGCCAATCAACCTAACCCGCACATCTTTGGACTGTGGGAGGAAACCGGAGCAGCCGGAGGAAATCCACGGCATACACTGGGAGAACGTGCAAACCCCACACACATAGTCACCCGAGGCTGGAATTGAACCCGGATCCCTGGCACTGCGCGGCAGCAGTGCTAACCACTGTGCCGCGCCCACCATTGACGGAGAGATAAATATGGTGTGGAGATGCCGGCATTGGACTGGGGTGGGCACAGTAAGAAGTCTCATAACACCAGGTTAAAGTCCAACAGGTTTATTTGACAGCACAAGCTTTCAGAGTCTCGCTCCTTCATCAGGTGAGTGTGACCTGAAGAAGGGACCTGAGACTCTGAAAGCTTGTGCTGCCAAATAAACCTGTTGGACTTTAGCCTGGTGTTGTGAGACTTCTTACTGTGGATAAATATGGGCCAGGATTGCAGAGATAACTCCCCTGCCCTTCAAAATAATGCCAAACAGGTCGACGGGCCTTTGGTTTCAAGCTCCCATCCAAAAGACGCAACCTCACCATTCCCCATAAAGCCCCAGAATGTCAGCCTGGATATTTGCGCTCAAACCCTGGAGTGGGATTTGAATCTGGAACTTTGTGACTCAGAGGCAAGAGCGTTACCAACTGAGCCCACGGTGGACACTCAAAACCTAATAAACAGAGCGAACTTCTCACAATGTTTCAGATTCTGGTGAAATGTCCATGTGCATACCAGGAGACAGCTGATTCAAACACTGACATTACTGTGCGTGATACAGTATCCTGTGACAGGGGGCAGGTAGTCACAAGGACAGCTCATGCAATAGGCTTGGACTTCATCTGTAGACATGTTAAAATGAAGTATCATCCGCCTGTTTGACCCTCCTAGTTTAATCAGCCAGCTGGGCCGGGTTACACACGCTATGCTAATAATCACACAATCAAGTCATCTTCGAATGTTAAAAATTAATATCATTATACCTTTGGAAATGAAATTCAGAAACTGGTACAAAAGATCAGGCCCAAGGGGATGAGGTGGCATTGAGGTTGTAAAGAATGGAACTTGAAGTAAATTGAGGTGATACTAATCTTTGGTTTAAATGTCAATATGGTGTCGGAGGATGAGTGGACTGTGGGATGCAAAGCGTGCCATTGTTTTCGTGAACTGGGAAAGATTGATTTATAGTGGGAGATGGTGTGATGAGTTTTCAGCTGAATAAAGGAAGGAGGAAGAATGTGTGGTTGATGTGGATCGAGTAAGAGGCACAGAGTTCATCATAGTATCAATAAAGTCTTTATGAATAATTTCGCTTGCTCTTATCAGCTGGTATTATATTTAGGATTTCACCACAAACAACAAGCATGAAGAGGGGGGGTGTGTGTGTTTGTGTGTGTGTGTGTGAGTGACTGTACTTGTGTGTGTGTGTGGGTGAGTGCATCTGTGCGTGTGGGTGAGTGCATCTATGCGTGTGCGCGTGCGTGTGCACGTGTGTGTGTGTGTGCGTGCGTGTGGGTGAGTGCGTGTGTGTGGGTGAGTGCGTGTTGTGCTTGTGTGTGTGTGGGTGAGTGCGTGTATGTGATGTGTGTGTGCGCTTGTGTGTGTGTGTGGGTGAGTGCATTTTTTTTTGTGTGTGTGTGTGTAGTGAGGGGGGTTGTGAAATGGCTAATTTGTACCTCTGTGGTGGGGGGAAGAGGGGCTGATTGCAGAATGTGGGGAAAGGGGACTTCTCTGTATCTTCCCCAGCATCCCTTCGGCAGGAGGTCTTGTGGTGCAGTGGGTAGCATCCCTGCCTCTGAGCCAGAAACTCCGGGTTCAAGTCCCACCCCAGGACTTGATGGCCAAGGAAGCTGCTTTCATAAAGCGATCAAACAGGTTGAGTGTGCAAATCCTTCCAAACCCTCCAGTGGCCGGCAGTAAGTGTGGGAAAGACTCCTGGTCAGCTATACTTGATGTGGAGTGGTGTCCCTCAAACTATAAGCCCCTGGCAACAGACTAGCGAGCGGTTCCGGGAATTACTCGCGATGGAAAGAGAGGAAAGTCTGCCTCAGTGCACCACTCGGTGCTGGAAGAGAATTGGAATGGAATCCCTTCATTCAGTTAATAACAAATATCAGCTCTGCTTGTTGGTAGCAATCTTTCTTGCCTCACAGTTAGAAGGCTATCGTATCATTGAATGGTTACAGTAAATGAGAAGACTATCAAACCCATTCTTTGAAGGTGGGGGAGTCCAGAACCAGGGGGTCACAGTCTGAGGATTCGGGGTAGACCATTTAGGGCAGAGATGAGGAGACATTTCTTCACCCAGAGAGTGGTGAGCCTGTGGAATTCATTACCACAGGAAGAAGTTGCTGCCAAAACATTGAATGTATTCAAGAGGCGGCTGGATGTGGCACTTGGGGCGAATGGGATCAAAGGTTATGGGGAGAAAGCAGGATTAGGCTAATGAGTTGGACGATCAGCCATGACCGTAATGAATGGTGGAGCAGGCTCGAAGGGCCAAATGGCCTCCTCCTGCTCCTATCTTCTATATTTCTATGTTCCCTCACGCCTCTCTTAGTCCTTTTAAATCAATGTCCTCTGGTTTTCCACCCCTCCTCTAATGGGGACAGTTTCTCCCCCATCTGCTCTGGCCGGACCCCTCATGAGTTTGAACACCTCTGTCTAATCTCCCAATCATCTCTCCTCCAATGAGAACAGCCCCAGCTTCACCAGTCTACCCACGCAGCTGAGGTTCCTCGTCCCGGGAACCATTCCTGTAAATCTTTTCTGCATCCTCTCAGACGCCTGTACATCCTTGGGTCAAACACTATAGTATTGAATAATAATCGGCCATCATTAAAGTTAAAGTTTATTTATTAGTCACAAGTAGGCTTACATTCACACTGCAATGAAGTTACTGTGAAAATCCCCTAGTCACCACGCTCTGGCACCTGTTCGGGTACACCGAGGAAGAATTTAGCATGGCCAATTTACCGTACCCGCACATCTTTGTTCTCCCTCAGTGTACCCGAACACGCAGAGTGTGGCGACTAGGGGATTTTCACAGTAACTTCATTGCAGTGTTAATATAAACCTACTTGTGACTAATAAATAAATAAACAAACTTATATATCCTAAATTAAACATGTTGGTTAGAGTGCATTGACTATGCTAAATCCTCCCTCAATGTACCCGGACCAGAATGTGGCGACTCAGGGATTTTCACAGTAACTTCATTGCAGTGTTAATGTAAGCCTTACTTGTGACACTAATAAAATAAACTTTAAAACTTAAAAAATTATAGAGCTGATTTGACACATCTTGTTCTCCTGTGAAGGCATTGAGGGTTAAACATGAATCTCAGGGCCACGCAATGGGGGCCCGCTGAATCACTGCTGCACTGGAGGTCCTGAAGGATACAAACGGTGCAGGCTACACTCCCGGCACAGGATGAGCGCTACTGCACTGTGTGTGTCAGGAGAAGCCCCATCGGGATGTCATTCAGCCACTGAGGCTGATTCACTGAACACCTGCGCTAATCACTCTCACCACAACAGGGGTTCAGCAGCATCGTGGGACCGCCCCACTCTCCGTCCCAACCAACGGTATTTCAAGGACCAGCCGTCAAATTCTCAGGCGAGGTGCTTCAGCCTTAATTCTGCTGTTGCAGAGTGAGTGCGCTCACTTGTTTTTGGAGGTCTTGTGGCGAGCTGGTGCATACATTCAGGAAGGCCAGAGGATTGCGGGCAGTGTGGGGGGAGGGCAGGTCTGCATGGGGCCTGGGAGGGAGGCTGTAGTGACAGGGACTCTGGATCTAGAAGATAACCGGAAAATGGAGCAGTATCTGCAGCAAGGGGAAGCTCTGTGAGGAGAGAGGAGGCTGAGTAGGGCTCTCCATAGAGACCCTACCAGTTCCCGTCTAATAGAAAGGGCTGATTGTTTGAAAGTGTTGGTGATTCAGGGAAATACTTCGAGTGAATATTTTGTGGGCCATTTGTTTCTTCCTTCTGGAGCGTCGGGTGTGTCAGGCTCAGAGTGGAAGCTCTGCCATAGTGATCTGGCACTCCGCTGGGGCTGTTGTGTTCTGGCACTCTGCCATGGCTGCCAGGGCCATGCTCTGGCACTCCGCTGCAGCTGCCAGTGTTGCCCTCTGGCACTCCGCCCCAGCCAGCAGTGCCGTGCTCTGGCACTCCACCGCGGCTGCCAGTGCTGCCCTCTGGCACTCCGCCATAGCTGGCCAAGCAGTGACATTGGATACAATTCCCCAACCATACATTCCATTTCCAAACGCTGGGATGGTTTACAGTGCCAAGGCTGACACAAATGATATTGGAACATTTTGTTTGCAATGAAAAATGACTGCATCAACCCTCATCGTACTCCTCAACATGTTGTGGTGTATTGCTGTAGTGAACAACATTGGTGCATTAAACTGGAAGCCAAGTTAGAACAAGAGGAAGAAAGAAACAGAAGAATAGGCTGATGGGGTTGAATGAAGGAGCACGAGAGTTAAGCATTGGCAGAGACTTGCTGGGTTAAACGACCTGTATCGGTGCTACAAATAATCTGGAATAGTCGAACCTTCGTGTCAAATTTGCATTGCTGTTGTTGTAAATTTGGGATGAGACTGAGTCGATACAATAAAGAACAACAGTATCCCCTTCCTCTGGTTACATTCACAGAAACCCTACAGTGCAGAAAGAGGCCATTCGGCCCATCGAGCCGACAACAATCCCACCCAGGCCCTATCCCCGTAACCCCACCTATTTACCCTGCTAATCCCCTTGACACTCAGGGATTAATTTAGCACGGCCAATCCACCTAACCCGCACATCTTTAGAGTGTGGGAGGAAACTGGAGCATCCGCAGAAAACCCACGCAGGCATGGGGAGAACGTGCAGACTCCACACAGAGTGGCCCGAGGCCGGAATTGAACCCGGGTCCCTGGCGCCGTGAGGCAGCAGTGCTAACCACTGTGCCACCGTGCCGCCCATTTCTGTAGGCCTGGGGTCAAACCCAGTGCAGCAAAGACAATCTCCTGGAGCTTACACGGTTGTTCTGAAATCCTCCGAGAGCTGCAGTAACCGAAACAAGAGTGAAAGGCTTGCTCCAGTTCAAGTGACTCGTATAAGTGGAGCAAATGAAAATGTTAAAAGGTAGCCCAACTAAGAAAGGTGTCTGCTGGTAAAACTCCACCCAGAGTCACTGCTTCATATACTGTGGAAGGCGAGATGACTATTCAGTAAAAATTCTTCACAATTTTCTCAATGACATAAGGGACGTTATTAAAGGGACTCTGTGCCAGTGCGAAGGTCATCAGCGATGGACTTCACACCCAGAGGTCACGGGCAAGGTCGTTGAGTTTCACACAGAAACAGAATTGGATGTTAGAAAATAACCGGAGACAACTTTGTATTGGATGTAATGTGACCAATGGGAACAAGACATAAGGGTCAGCTGACCCAGTAAACCATGGAACCAATTACAGAATGATGTAATAGTCAGCTGACTCACTATAAATAAGAAACTATGTAGAATTGTAGGGAGCTTGGAGTGGCCCAGGGCGAGGCCCCAGGTTTGGAGTAATGATGTTTCTTTATTAAACCCTTTCTTTGATTTATAAGTAAGTTTTGTTGTATTTTCATTATCTGCATTTATGAAGAGTTCCTTCTGAGGAAACATTGGACGCCCATTCCCAGAACATCTGTTAAAAAATTCCACCCATTCAAAGGACAGAACTTCATTACATCAGTCACGGGGAAGGAATCGGCCTTGATTCTAGGGAGCAGCAGCCCCACTGTACATTATTGCGCCGGGCAAAATGGGCAGAATAATTGGAAGTGATCCCAAAAGGCATTGGTACATGAATTCTGGAATCCCATGTGTTGATAAATGGAATTTGCTGTCTTCCGTCATTGTAAATAAGGCACTCTTATCACTGGTTATCCATGGTGGTTTCCATCCCTGGCAAAGGTGTTCTAATTCCTGCTAGGTTAACAAGAGATACATCAGCACCTTTAAATTTGAACCTGTGGGAGTAACTTAAAAATTGCATTGAAAACAATGGATGGGAAAGTATCAAACAGGGAATTGGGCTGATTTTCCCGGCCGTCTTCAGTAGAACCACTGTTCATATTACATTTCCAATGAAGGCACCACAATGTACTCATCTTATCAAATTGGTCATTTTCTGAGACTTGGTGGAGTCATAAGCCAGCTATGCAAAAGAAAGCTACTTTATTTAAACGTTAGATTGAAGCCACTGCCTTTCATTAGTGACAGTAAGAAGTCTCACAACACCAGGTTAAAGTCCAACAGGTTTATTTGGTAGCACGAGCTTTCGGAGCGCTGCTCCTTCCATTAGTGAGTTTATATTGGTACCTCTCTGCAATGCTCATCTTCCAAATGGCCGATGGGACAATCTGTCACCAACTGGTGTGAGCAATCCTGCTCTGAGTGTTGTGCCAAGCCTCTGAAAGCCGCTTCTGCCCTTTCCCGTGCTGCTGACTCCTGGTTTTCCCCCTATCCTCTATTCATAGAATCGCTACAGTGCAGGAGGAAGCCATTCGGCCCATCGAGCCTACGCGGACAACAATCCCACCTAGATCCTATCTCCGTAACCCCATGCATTTGCCCTGCTCGTCTGCCTGACGCTAAGGGGGAAATTAACCACGGTCACTCCACCTAACCCACACATCTTCGGACTGTGGGAAGAAACCAGAGCACCCGGAGGAAACCCACGCAGACACGTGGAGAATGTACAAACTCCACACACACAGTGAGCCAAGGCTGGAATCGAACCCAGGTCCGCGGCAGTGCTAACTACTGTGCCACCGTTGGTTTGCACGCAGCCGTTGGTCTTGAATCCCTACCATCTAAAGAAAGCTGGAGACAGGATGATGACGTATGAATGCAATGATCTCATGGCAGTGGGTGCATCTAAATAAAGTGGACCCAGAAATAGATGTCTATTTGGGGAATACCAATCGTAGCAGGGTATACGGCATGAATGGTTTTTAAAAATAGATGAGGAGGAACTGTTTGTAGTGACAGATGGGTTGGTAACCAGAGGACACGGGTTCAAAGTGATTGTCAAAAAGAGCGAAATGGGACATTTTTTGAAGCAGAGGATTGTTATCATCTGGAATGTTCTGTCTGGAAAGGCAATGAAAGCAACTGCAATAGAGATTTCCAAAAGGAAATTGGATAAATACCTAAAGGGAAAAAAATTATCATGCTGAAGAGAAAGAGTAGGTGAGTGAGACTAATTACATGGATCGACCAAAGAGCTAGCACAGAGACGATGGATTGAATGGCCTCCTTCCATGGGTTGTTCTCCCTGGAAAGACAAAGGCTGAGGGGCGACCCGATAAAAATTTATAAAATTACAAGGGGTCTAGATAAGGTGAACAGTTGGAAGCTTTTCCCCAGGGCAGGAATGACAATTACAAAGGGGGCACAAGTTCAAGATAAGGAGGAAAGGTTCAGTGGAGATGTGTGGGGGAAGTTTTTTTACACTGAGGGTGGTAGGGGCCTGGAATGCACTGCAGGCGAGGTGGTTGAAGAAGATACATTAGCGACATTTAGAACTTATCTGGATAGACACCTGAACAGGTGGGGAATAGAGGGATACAGGCGGTTGGTCTAGATAGGATAATGTGATCGGCGCAGGCTTGGTGGGCCGAAGGGCCTGTTCCTGTGCTGTTCTGCTCTTTGTTCTTTGCTACACAATTCTATGATGTGACACTGCTTGGGTCACTGTCTGTGTGGAGTCTTGCACATTCTCCCCGTGCCTGCGTGGGTTTCCTCCGGGTGCTCCAGTTTTCTCCCAATCCAAAGACGTGCTGGTTAGGGTGCATTGACCCAAACACATGCCGAGTGTGGCGACTAGGGGAATTTCACAGTAACTTCATTGCAATGTTAATGTAAGCCTTACTTGTGACGAATAAATAAACTTTACTTTTGGAACTCACCCGGGTAACTTCGCATTGCGAAGAAATTTCCAAATTGGCAGGGTTGTCCTGAATGTGTGTAACAAGTGCAGGCCTCGCAATCTGCTACGCTTAGCTAGTCAGTGCCAAAATTAGACACTTAGCATCTTAAGGCAGTAGCTAGTCCTCATTGTGAGGCAAACATATTGCTGGTACAGTTACTCATCCCCTTCGATTCTGAATTGAAGTATTGATGGTGTGAAGGGGAATGGTGTGTGGCGGCATGGGTGGCACAGTAGTTGGCACTGCTGCCCTACAGCACCAGGAATCCAGGTTCGATTCTGGCCCCTGGTGACTGTCTGGGTGGAGTTTGCACATTCTCCCCATGTCAGAGAAATGGGGTGGCACAGTGGTTAGCACTGCTGCCTCACAGCGCCAGGGACCCGGGTTCGATTTCGGACTCGGGTCACTGTCTGTGTGGAGTTTGCACATTCTCCCCGTGTCTGCGTGGGTTTCCTCCGGGTGCTCCGGTTTCTTCCCACACTCCAAAGATGTACAGGTTGGGTGGATTGGCCATGCCAAATTGCCCCTTAGTGTCCAACGATGTGCAGGTTAAGTGGATTGGCTGTGCTAAATTGTACCTTAGTGTCCAAACAATATGTAGGTTATGGAGATTAGCCATGGTGTCAGGGTTACAGGGATAGGGCAGGGGGTGGGCCTGGATAAGATGCTCTTTCGGAGAGTCGGTGCAGGCTCGATGGGCCGAATGGCCTCGTTCTGCACTGTAGGGATTCTATTTGATCAGGAGGCTCTCGTACAGATGTAGTCGTTTACATTGCACTGATTATTTCCTTAGGCTGATGATGCGGATGTTACTTTATGTTGCAAAGTCCCACAACAATCCACCCCAGAATAGTATGCTCCGTAATAAGTAAATCAGATTGTGTATCTCTTACCTGATTGGTCATTTTTTGACGACTTCAAGGCAAGTTCACATGTCAACTCTGTAAAAGACAGCCAACAGCACAAATCAGTAGGTAGAAGGTGTAACCCTCGCGACGACTAGGGTGTGCAGGGCTGGCAGGAGGGGGTGGACACAGTGGAGGGACAGAGTTACTATCCGTTTCTTTTATGCAGCCAACTGTCTGATATGTCAAGTGAGATATCGAGAGGGTAACATTACAGGTTTGCACTCTGCAGCTGGGTGTTTGATCCACTATGGCTTCATGTTGAATGTCTGGATACACACAGGGCAAGGTTCCCTGGGCATGGTGGCACAAACCTCGGCGTGGCATGCCTAAATTCCTGATGTACCCTTGCTGCGGACAAGGCTTCCCACCAAGGGCGCGGACTCGTAAAATTAACCCTTGCCAAACAAAGTCTGCTTTGCTGGCACTTGTGTGGCACAAATGTTGCCAGTCGTCAGCCAAAGCTTGGATATTGTGCAGGTCCTGTTGCGTTTGGACATAAACTGCAAATGTCAATCACGCATCTCATTATCCCATGTGATGAATCACTAATTTAACTTCGGTGATGTTAGAATCGTAGATTCCCAATAGCGCAGAAGGAGGCCATTCGGCCCATTGTGTCTGCACCGACTCTCCGACAGAGCATCCCACCCAGGCCCTATCCCTGTAACCCCATATATTTACCCTGCTAATCCCCCTAACCAGCACATCTTGAGACACTTAGGGGAATTTTAGCCTGGCCAATCCACCTAAGCTACCCATCTTTGGAGTGTGAGGGGAAATCGGAGCACCCTGAGGAAACCCACGCAGACACGGGGAGAATGTGCAAACTCCACACAGACAGTGACCCAAGCTGGGAATCGAACCCGGGTCCCTACCACTGTGAGGCAGCAGTGCTAACCACTGTGCCACCCTTGCTGGTTGAGGGAAAACCAGGACATTGGGAAAACTTATTGGTCACTCGCTCTCTCCCTTGTTCCCTGATTGGTGGAATTCAAATCATTACACAAACTTCATATTAGTTGACAGCTTCCCTTGTACCCACCTCACCCGCCAATAAAGTCTTGCATTTATATAGCACTCTTCACATCCATCAGACCTCTCAAAGTGCTTTATGGCTACTGAAGTGATTTTTTTTTTTGAAGTGTAGTCATTGTTGTAATGTAGGAAACACAACAGTCAATTTACATGCAGGAAACTCCCACACATAGTAAGGTGACGAATGACCAGATAATCGGTTTTGTTTGGGTGGTGTTGATTGAAAAATAAATATTGGCCAGGGTGCAAAGATCCTTTCCTTGCTCTTCTTCAAAGCAAAGCAACAGATCTTTTACATCAACTCAAGTGCCACGGTGCTGCCCCACAGTGCCAGGGACCCAGGTTCGATTCCCGGCTTGGGTCATTGTCTGTGCGGAGTTTGCACATTCCCCCCGTGTCTGCGTGGGTTTCCTCCGGGTGCTCCGGTTTCCTCCCACAGCTAAATTCTCCCTCCGTGTACCCGAGCAGGCACTGGGGTGTGGCAACTAGGGGGATTTTCACAGTAACTTCATCGCGGTGTTAATGTAAGCCTACTTGTGACATTAATAAATGAACTTTAAAACTTAAATGGATGAGGCTCGGTTTAACGCCTCATCTCGGCGGCATGGTAGCACAGTGGTTAGCACTGCTGCTTCACAGCACCAGGGACCTGGGTTCGATTCCCGGCTTAGGTCACTGTCTGTGTGGAGTTTGCACATTCTCCTCGTGTCTGCGTGGGTTTCCTCCGGGTGCTCCGGTTTCCTCCCACAGTCCAAAGATGTGCAGGTTAGGTTGATTGGCCATGCTAAAATTGCCCCTTAGTGTCCTGAGATGTGTAGGTTAGAGGGATTAGCGGGTAAATGTGTAGGGATATGGGGGTAGGGCCTGGGTGGGATTGTGGTCGGTGCAGACTCGATGGGCCGAATGGCCTCCTTCTGCACTGTAGAGTTTCTATGATTTCTATGATTTCTAAAGGCTGCAGCTCTGACACTGCAGCACCCCCACAGTGCTGCCAGGGAATGTCAGTCTTGATTTATGCGCTCAGGCCCTTGGAGTGGGATGTGAACTCGGCACCTCGTGATTCCGAGGGAGGAATGATACTGACTCAGCCATGTTGACACCTACAGTGAAATCCATAGCATTGTACAAATGAGATCTAATATTAATGTCGGAAAAACAGCTGGTCATAATTCACAAATGTGGAGGATAGATGTCTATTATCCTGTGGATATTTCCCCAGAGGCCGGCAGAAAGCTTTTATGAATCATATATTATCCAGGGTTCTCTGCGAGCTGAGCAATTTGCAGAGAAGTAGGAACAGTACATGATTCATAAAAGCTTTCCGCTGGCTGGGCTGGGCCGAACCACTTACAAGGCTCCCTTATACAACACCGTTCCTTTAAATGTGCAGTTTTAACATATATTATGCACGCTTTATTGATTCAAGGGAAAAAAAAACAAAACACAAGCCCTTGTGCGTTCGGTGAAACAGGAGTTAAAGTTACTGAGCTCCGAGCTGAATGTGGCTCCCGTCTCATCATCCAGCCCCCGCCATTCCACACAATCTCTGCTTTGGTGACAATAATGGGGAGGCACAGTGGTTAGCACTGCTGCCTCACAGCACCAGGGACCCAGGTTCATAGAATCCTACAGTGCAGAAGAGGCCATTCTGCCCATCGAGTCTGCACCGACCACAATCCCACCCAGGCCCTAGCCCCATAACACCATGCATTTACTCTAGCTAGTCCCCCCGGACACTAAGGGGTTCGATTCCCGGCCTGGGTCACTGTCTGTGTGGAGTCTGCACGTTCTCCTCCTGTCTACGTGGGTTTCTTCCGGGTGCTCCGGTTTCCTCCCAAAGACGTGCAGGTTAGATGGATTGGCTATGCTAAATTGCCCGTAAGTGTCCAAAAGATGTGCAGGTTCGATGGATTAGTCATGGTAAATGTGTGGGGATAGGGTGGGGGAAAGGGCCTGGATTAGATACTCTGTCAGAGAGTCAGTGCAGACCCGATGAGCCAAATGGCCTCTTCTGCATTGTAGGGATTCCATGAATCATTCTATAAATAGTTCCTTTTAGGATTGGTGGAATCTGGATAGTGTTATGTCCCAGAGATTTGCTTTGAACCGCCTCTGCTGGTTTGGGCCTACTTTTAGGCTTCTGATAACTATGAAACCAAACCATGCAAGAATGGCCCAGTGACACCAACTAACACCAAATTTTGGCCATTGTCCTTGGTGAAGCTCAGTCTGGTGGGTATACTGTGCAGCACCGGCTGCACCGAACCGTCCCGTTAACAGAACACAGTAAGCTCTGTGCAGACTCGATGGGTGAATGGCCTCCTTCTGCACTGTAGGGATTCTATGATTCTCTGGCTGTGCTAACAATGACTGTGTAGGTGAACAATCATTTCACCTTTATCATTACTTGGTGAAGTTTAAAGTTTATTTATTAGTGTCACAAGTATTGGCTTACATTAACACTGCAATGAAGTTACTGTGAAAATCCCCAAGTCGCCACACTCCGGCGCCTGTTCGGGTAACACTGAGGGAGAATTTAGCACCGAACCAGCACGTCTTTCAGACTGTGGGAGGAAACCGGAGCATCCGGAGGAAACCAACGCAGACACGGGGAGAACGTGCAGACTCCGCACAGACAGTGACCCAAGCCGGGAATTGAACCCGGGCCCCTGGCGCTGTGAGGCAGCAGTGCTAACCACTGTGCCACCGTGCCACCCCACGGAAGTGGAAAGACCAGGCTGATTAAGAGGCTGAGAGAGTGCAAGCTCTGCAGGAGTGATTGGGTGACAGTGAGCCTGCATTTCAGCACGAGTTTATGGCTAAAACCAGTGTGCGAGGGCAACGAGGTGGAGATGAGGAGAAATATTTTTAATGAGCAAGTTAATATGATTTGGAATGCAGTTGGTGAAAGGGTGGAGGAAGTACATTTAGATAATATTTGTTTTGTAAGGGAATTGAAGCTCTACTTTCAAAAGGCAAAACTCCCATGGCCATGGGTCAGGAGCAGGAGAATATGACTAATTAAGAACATAAGAACTAGGAGCAGGAGTAGGCCATCTGGCCCCTCGAGCCTGCTCTGCCATTCAATAAGATCATGGCTGGTCTTTTCATTGACTCAGCTCCACTTACCCGCCTGCTCACTGTAACCCTTAATTCCTTTACTGTTCAAAAATCTATCCCTGCCTTAAAAACATTCAACGAGGTAGCCTCAACTGCTTCATTGGGCAGAGAATTCCACGGATTCAAAACCTTTTGGGTGAAGAAGTTCCTCCTCAACTCAGTCCCAAATCTGCTCCCCCTGATTTTGAGGCTATGCCCCCCAGTTCTTGTTTCACCCGCCAGTGGAAACAACCTCCCTGCTTCTATCTCATCTATTCCCTTCATAATTTTATGTTTCTATAAGATCCCCCCCCCTCATTCTTCTGAATTCCAAAGAATATAGTCCCAGTCTACTCCATCTCTCCTCATAAGCCAACCCTCTCAACTCCGGAATCAACCTAGTGAATCTCCTCTGCACCCTCTCCAGTGCCAGTACATCCTTTCTCAAGTAAGGAGACCAAAACTGTACACAGTACTCCAGGTATGGCCTCACCAGCACCTTATACAGCTGTAACATAACCTCGCTGTTTTTAAACTCCATCCCTCTAGCAATGAAGGATAAAATTCCATTTGCCTTCTTAATTACCTGCTGCACCTGCAAATCAACCTTTGTGATTCATGTACAAGAACACCCAGATCCCTCTGCACAGCAGCATGCTGCAATTTATTTTACCATTTAAATAATAGTCCATTTTGCTGTTCTTCCTACCAAAATGGATGACATCACATTTATCAACATTGTACTCCACCTGCCAAACTCTTGCCCTCTGACTTAAACTATCTATATCCCTTTGCAGACATTCAGTGCCCTCTGCACACTTTGCTCTGCCACTCATCTTAGTGTCATCTGCGAACTTTGACACACTGCACTTGGTCCCCAACTCCAAATCGTCTACGCAAATTGTAAATCGGACAGCTCTTGCAAATTGCCAGCACAGATCTGATGGGCAGAATGGCTTCCCCTGGTGTTTTTACGATTCTGTGGTACCAGTAAGGTCATGCTCACATTGAGGTTTTTGGGGGCCTTCAGACCGGAAAGCAGAATAAAGTCACGGAAATAAACGGTATTTGAAGGAGAATGCAACAAAATTAATAACTCTCTTGGGAGAGGTGTAATGGGTCAAAGGGCTTCTTTGTTTGCTGTGAGATTCTCATCCCACTGTGCTTCTCTTCTGCACCTTTGGAGACTCGAGGGGTCTGGAGGAGTTTGCCTGCCACTCTTTTTCAGTTAAAACAATTAAACTAACTTAATTAAACTGAGGGACAAAGCAAGGGGGCAGCCCAAAACAAAAGCAAAGCGCAAATGAAACTTAAAACATCAGACCAAATTGTGATTAAAGGGGTTAATAACGCACTCCAGTCCCGGTGGTGTCCAACGGGCATGGAAGGCCTCGATGGTGCCTGTGGACGCCGCGTTCTCCCTTTCCAGGGACACCTGGCTGCGAATATAGCCACGGTACAGGGGCAGATAGTCAGGTCGGACGACCCCCTCGATCGCCCGCTGCCTGGACCTGTTTATGGCGAGTTGGACAACCCCAGGAGCAGGGTCACGAGGAGGTCCTCCTCCTTCCCTGCCCCCTCCGCAGCAGGTGCCCGATCAAGAGCGTGGGACTGAAGTGCAAACAAAACAGTAATAAAAGATTTTGGACACAACAAATGCACTGATTCATAAATTTCCCCCACCCATCACACAAACCAGCCTCCCATCCAGTGACTCTGTCTACACTTCCCGCTGCCTCGGCAAAGCAGCCAGCATAATCAAGGACCCCATGCACCCCGGACATTCTCTCTTCCACCTTCTTCCTTCGGGAAAAAGATACAGAAGTCTGAGGTCACGTACCAACCGACTCAAGAACAGCTTCTTCCCTGCTGCCGTCAGACTTTTGAATGGACCTACCTTGCATTAAGTTGATCTTTCTCTACTCCCTAGCTATGACTGTAACACTACATTCTGCACACTCTCCTTTCCTTCTCTATGAATGGTGTGCTTTGTCTGTATAGCGTGCAAGAAACAATACTTTTCACTGTATGTTAATACATGTGACAATAAATCAAATCAAATCGAAAACAGACATGATCCACAGACTCTACAAGACAGCAAAAATGGAATTTTTCTTGGGAGTCCATGAACTGGTGCAACCTAAGGTTGTATGGGACAGCTGCATGAAACACCCTCCACCCCAGTTCCCCAATGTTAAGGAGGGAACCTCCCCCGTAGTGGGACCTCCAAGCACTTTGACTGCCTAATTGTTCAGCTGGGTCAGAGATGGGCCATCACAAGATTGTGGGAAATTAATCTTAATTATTTTATTTGAGTACAGCAGCAGGGATGTGTTGTTGCAATTGTACAGGGCCTTGGTGAGGCCGCACCTAGAATATTGTGGGCAGTTTTGGTCTCCTTTTCTGAGGAAGGATGTTCTTGCTCTCGAGGGAGTGCAGCGAAGGTTTACCAGGCTGATTCTGGGGATGACGGGACTGATGTATGAGGAGAGATTGACTAGGTTAGGATTGTTTTTGCTGGAGTTCAGACGAATGAGGGGGGGGGAACTCAGAGACTTATAAAATTCTAACAGGACTAGACAGGGTAGATGCAGGGAGGATATTCCCAACGGTGGGAGAGTCCAGAACCAGGGGTCACAGTCTGAGAGTTCGGGGTAGACCATTTAGGACGGAGATGAGGAGACATTTCTTCACCCAAAGAGTGGTGAACCTGTAGAATTCATTACCACAGGAAGTAGTTGATGCCAAAACATTGAATGTATTCAAGAGGCGGCTGGATATAGCACTTGGGGTGAATGGGATCAAAGGTTATGGGGAGAAAGAAAGATTAGGCTATTGAGTTGGACGATCAGCCATGATCATGATGAATGTCGAAGCAGGCTCGAAGGGCCGAATGGCCTCCTCCTGCTCCTATCTTCTATGTTTCTTCTTCTATGTATTTTGTGCAGTGAATATATGGCTGTCACTGCCATTGCAAATAGCAGGATCACCGCAGAGAGCAGACTGTGCTATTTCTTTCAATATTGTAACCTCTGTTGCACTGGCTCCAGCTACCAAAACAGGGGATGTGAAGGAAATCAGTAGCTTTTTGCCACACGCTTTGTATTCACATAAATCAGGGGCTGCTAACCAAGAGTTTACATTTGCACCAAAGCTGCCTCTTCTCCATATAAAGCACTAAAAAAAACTGATCATTGAAGTTCTTCCAAAAGGTAACTGATCTCGAGCTGTTAGTTCACTACCTTTGGCTTGTCATGAACTGTTGAAATGATGGATAGAACGCTGAACTGAGTGCCCACAAAAAAAACTAAAGGGAGAATCGCATTGATATAGCGTCTTTCACAACCTCAGGACACTCCAAAGCACATTATGGTGGTTAAAGTACTTTGCAGGGTGTAGTTACTGTTGTAATGTAGGAAACAGGACAACCAGTTTACACACAGCAACCTCCCACAAATAGCAAAGTGATGATGACCAGGTAATAGCTTTTGAACGGTGAGGGGGAAATGTTGGCCGGGACATCGGGAATAACTACTATTGCTTTGATTTATTATTGTCACATGTATTGGGATACAGTGAGCAGTATTACTTCTTGCACACTATACAGACAAAGCTTACCGTTCATAGAGTACATAGGGGAAAAGGGAAGGAGAGGGAATGTAGTGTCACTTGATTGGTTATATCCAGACGAGGGAGCAGACAGATCAGTTTCATCCGGAATTCTCCAGTCTCGTTCGCTCTGCCATCGAGAACGGAGAATATGGCACTCAGCCAAAACTCCATTCACTGCAGCGGGACTGGAAAATCCACGGGGCGAGCTTGGAGAATGCCGGCTGCAGAGTGGGGGGGGGGGGGGGGGGGGGGGGCGAGGTCAGAGAATCCCAGCCGCGGGGGGGACCAGGTTGGAGAATCCCGGCTCTGCGGGGCGAGGTCAGAGAATCCCGACCGCAGGGTGGCGAGGTCGGAGAATCCCAGCCTCGCGGGGTGAGGTTGGACAATCCGGCCGCGCGGGAGCGAGGTCGGAGAAATCCAGCCGGCATCTCTAACAATGCAGCTCGCCCTCAGTGCTGCATTGGAGAGACAGCCTCCAGTTCCTTAGTTTTGGAGTGTCTTGGGTGAAAGATCCACCTTCTGACTCCCAGGTGAGAGTGCCCCGACTGAGCCACAGCTTACACTGACGAAAGTGGACCAGCCTCAGTGCAGGGCATTCACAGGATGGGAGTGGGGATCCAGAGAAAAGTTGGTGAAAATCACACGCTCCAATTTGTCGTGAGCAGGTTTGTTCGGACACTATGCTGGAACTCAAGGAGTGCTTGGACAGGTGACGGTAAACCCAAACCCTGATCGTTTTTCAGTGAAGCTATGCTGGGAAGCGTACATGTCTGTTCCTCTGATGATGATCAGGTCTGGCTTGTAAACTTCTAAAGACTGAACCACGCAATAATGAAATCCGCCAGTTGAGCGAAAGGTTGCAGATTGCTGCACTTGCTACATTACAACTAAAATGACACTCCTGGGCGGGATTTTCCAGCCGCACTTGCCCTAAAACCGGAAAATCCCGCCTGAGGTCAGCAGACCATTGCATAGTCCGCCCCTGCCTGCTACAACTCGTGTGGTGAGCAGGATGGGGACATTCCCTGCCTGGTGTTTAGCTTGCTTTCACGTACCTCCCACCGACTGTCTACTGTCTGATCCGCCATTTTCTTTTTTTTTAAATAACAAATTATTCTGGGTTAGGTCTTTTTATCACCACCCACCCCCCCCACGCACCACTGAAATGCTGTGCCTTTGATTTTAGGTATTGTCAGTACAGCCTGGGATGGGCCGAAGGTGCTTTTCTGCACTGTATGACTCTATGGCCGGAATTTTAATGTCCTGCCCGCCGCGGGAATCGGAGCAGACGAGAGGCGGACCATGGAAAGGTCCATTGACCTCGGGCGGGATTTTATGGTTTTGGGACGAACGAGGCCTTAAAATCCTGCCCTGTAACTCTATCAAATGAGGCCAATTAGCCAGTCTGATGTGCTGGGCTTGGATTCCTTTTTTAATTTAATTGGTTTTCAACAGAACCTGATGAGTGCAGCCCAGCTCTGGAATACCCTTCCTATTCGCGAAATGTTCCCCTACCTGCAAGTCAATGTTCCACTTTATACCCAGAAACTGATGCGGCTTTGCATCCGGAAGTTTATTTATTAGTCACAAGTAGGCTTACATTAACACCTCAACGCTGTGGTTAGATATGCAACCTACTGACAGAAACCCCTCTCCATTTTCCCCCAGAAACCTTTACCCAATCCCGTATCAACCGACACAAGAACAGCTTCTTCCCTGCTGCCGTCAGACTTTTGAATGGACCGACCTCGCATTAAGTTGATCTTTCTCGACACCCTAGCTATGACTGTAACACTACATTCTGCACTCTCTCCTTTCCTTCTCTATGAACGGTATGCTTTGTCTGTGTAGCATGCAAGAAACAATACTTTTCACTGTATGTTAATACATGTGACAATAATTATTCAAATCCAGTGCCAACTTGATTTTGTGTACGTTCTTTAACAGAGAATTTACACAGACACAAACAAATGGCAACACATTTAAGAAAGGAATATTAGGAAAAGTGACCAACAAAATTGGGTAAAAGCGGGTTTTAAAGAAGCTCTTATTCAGGAGGGAGGAAGTGCCACAGCATGGGGCCCAGGTAGCCAAAGACACGGCCATCGATGTTGGGGGGGGCGAAGGAGAGAGGATACACAAGGACCAAGCTATAGCGATGTAGCATAGAGGTACTGTAGGGCTGGAGGAGGTTACTAAGAAAGGGAGGGGGCAACATGAGGAAGGGATTAAACATGATGCTGAGAATTTTAAGTTTAAGATGTAGGGGAATTTTATGTGGGTCAGTAAGGACACAGCTGTTAGGTGAGCAGGGCTGCTGTAGGAGAGGACACAGGTAGCAGGACATTGGACCAGCTGACGTGAATGTAATCTGGGAGTTGAGAGACTGGCCAGGGAGTGTTGGAATAGACAATTCAGAGATGAAAAATCCACAGGGGAGGGTTTCATTGGCAGCTTGGCTGAGGGACAGGTGGGCCTAGTTGGTCTTACGATGAGGAGAATATGGCCTTTTCTCCCCCCTCATGTTCAACTGGAAGAATTTGGGATTATAAATCCATTGGTGGGCAAGTAGAGAAGGGATTGGCAAGGTTAGCACCCCGTGGGCATGCTGGGCAGCTTGGGTCACTGCTGGTGAGGGGGCAGCAGTGGGTAATTCAGGGAACACTTTAGAGAATTCCAAGAGAGGCACAGAGGGTAGTTGTGCGTTTATGCAAGGGGCATACAAGATGAAATGGCAGCAAGAGAGTAGCAAGGACAAAAAAACAAAGGAAAGTACAGCACAGGAACAGGCCCTTTGGCCCTCCAAGCCTGCGCCGATCATGATGCCTGCCTAAACTAAAACCGTGTGCACTTACGGAATCCATATCCTTCCATTCCCATCCTATACATGTATTCATCTAGATGCCCTCTAACTGCCGCTATCGTGCCTGCTCCCACCACCTCCCGGACTGCGCGTTCCAGACATTCACCACCCTCTGTATAAAAAACTTACCTCACACACCTTAAACCTATGAAGGTTGAGGAGTGACGGGTGGGGTGAGGATGAAGGGAAGAACTGAAAGATGGGATGAGTGGTTGATGGGAAGGGGAGAAGAGGAAAAAAGCCAAGGGAGTCAAAAAAATAAATGGAAGCAATGGACTCTGGTCTGGAACAGCAGCCAAAACATGCATATAAAATTAAAGGTCATAAAATTCTGTTTCGACTTCATTGACGGACACAAGAGATTTTAGCTCATTAAATGTCATTGAAATACCGCCTTGTGGAGAGAGCCTGATTTTTAAGAATCCCCTTCTTGTTTTCAAACCCCTCCATGGCTTCGTCTCTCACTAACTCTGTAATCTCCTCCAGCCGCATAATCACCCAAGGGGAGGCAATGGCCTAGTGGTATTATTGCTAGACTCTTAATGCAGAAACTCAGCTAATGTTCTGGGGACCTGGATTCGAATCCCACCATGGCAGATGGTGGAATTTGAATTCAATAAAAAAAATCTGGAATTAACAATCTACTGATAACCATGAAAACCAGAGTCAGAAAAACCCATCTGGTTCACTAATATCCTTTGGGGAAGGAAATCTGCCATTCTTACCTGGTTTGGCCTACATGTGACTCCAGAGCCACAGCAATGTGGTTGACTCTCAACTGCCCTTGGGCATCTAGGGATGGGCAATAAATGCTGGCCAGCCAGCGACATCCATGCCCCACGAATGAATAAGGAAAACTGCGCTCTTTAATCCTGGCCTTTTGTGCACCACCCCTGATTTTAATCTCCACAATTGGGTGGTCATACCTTCAATTTCTCACGCCCAAGCTCTGGAATACCCCTCTGTCTATTTACCCTCGTTTTCCTGCTTAAAGGCACTTTTAAAACCACCCCTTTGACTAAGGTACTGGTTAACTGACCTAACATATCCTTATGTGGCGTGAGGTATCATTCTTTGTTTCATACTGCTCCTCTGAAGTGCTTTGGGACATTTTACAGCGTTAAATGTCGGAATGGAGTTTGCACGTTCTCCCCGTGTCTGCGTGGGTTTCCTCCAGGTGCTCCGGTTTCCCCCCACAGTCCAAAGATGTGCGAGTTAGCTGCATTGACCATGCTAAATTGCTCTTAGTGTCCCGGGATGTGTAGTTAGAGGGATTGGCGGGGGAAGTATGTGGGGTTACGGGCATAGGGCCTGGGTAGAATTGTTTTCGGTGCAGACTCGATGCAGTTCATCTGCTGTCCTGGTCAGCATTTAGTGGGAGCTTGCTGTGCACAAATTGGCTGCCTTGCTTCCTACATTAGAACGGTGACTGCACTTCATCGGCAGTAAAGCACTTTGGGACATCACGACGTTGTGAAAGGCGCTATATAAATGCAAGTTCCTTCTCTCCGAGTGCGGTTTGTGTATTTTGTTCTTACACTATAAGGATTCTACTATATAAATGTGAATTATTCCATAGAATCCCTGCAGTACAGGAGGAGGCCATTTGGCCCATCGAGTCTGTACTGACCACAATCCCACCCAGCCCCCTATTCCCATCACCCTCATTTACTCTGCTAATCCCCCTGACAGTAGGGTCAATTTAGCATGGTCAATCCACCTAACCTGCTCATCTTTGGACTGTGGGAGGAAACCTGAGCACCCGGAGGAAACCCACGCAGACACGGGGAGAACATGCAAACTCTACACAGACAGTGACCCGAGGCCGGAATTGAACCCGGGTCCCTGGCGCTGTGAGGCAGCAGTGCTAACCACTGTGCCACCCCTGCTATTATCGCTTAATGTGTGTAATCCGGTATCTCCTTGCGAGCCTCACTATTTCACTGAGGGGAGCAGGAGATATGGCATCATCAATTGGCTCTACCATCCTGCCTTCACATTACCACATCAGCTGCATTCCTGTACGTACTGGGTTACAGTCAATATCTTCCTGGCAGCTGACCTAATGCTTTGTATTCAAGTTCCTCGAAACCTCATTCTATCTTGAGAATTCAGTGACTTTGAGAAGCCCCCGAGCCATGAGCGAGACGACAGATTACCATCCGGCCTTGTGTTCCTGGCCTTCTGCAGCTGCAGCGGAGAACCATTTTTCACACAGGCGGCAGCAATTTTCTCTGCGCGTCTTGGAGGACACAAGGCTGCACCGTCCCCAGACAGCTGGTGAAAGTCACGCGTGTCGCAGTGGTGTAGAATGCAATCTGGTCACCTCTCACCACTTCCCGTCTAGACTAATGGGGGTGAATCGTCATCGTGGCTGTCTCCCTTTCCAATTAAAATCCAATTCTGTGATGCACCTCACTCTGCGCATTGCGTACAATTCCCAGCCTCGCTCAGACTCCACAAGAAAGGACCACGTAGGAATTTTTAAAGGCGGTTCGGTGAGCCTAAACCAGGAAAAGATTTAGGACACGGGCGGGGCTCAGGAACACTGCTCCTTGGTGAAAAAATTCCTTCTTTAGCTTCAAGAAGATTCTTCAATAATGAAAGGAACAGACAAACTCCAACAAGCCTAGGTTTGGAGTTCACATTCACAAAATACACAAGCCGCACTCAAAGAGAGAAGGAACTTGCATTTATATAGCGCCTTTCACAACGTCGCAATGTCCCAAAGTGCTTTACTGCCGATGAAGTGCAGTCACCGTTCTAATGTAGGAAACAAGGCAGCCAATTTGTGCACAGCAAGCTCCCACTAAATGTTGACCAGGACAGCAGATGAACTGCATCCCTTTGAACATTACAGAACCATCGAATCCCTACAGTACAGAAAGAGGCCATTCAGCCCATCGAAATTGCACCGACTCTCCTACAGAGCATCTTACCCACCTCCCCCCCACTTCTGCCCGTTTCCTGTAATCCCGTGCATCTACCACGGCTAACCCATCTAACGTACACATCTTGGGACATTAAGGCGCAATTTACCACGGCCAATTAACCTAACCAGCACATCTTTCGGACTGCGGGAGGAAACCCTCGCAGATATGGGGAGAATGTCTGTGTGGAGTTTGCACAGCCACCCGAGGCTGGAATTGTACCCTGGTCCCGGCCGCTGAGAGCCAGAAATTGGGGGAAAATTCCAAACTTGTGAGATTCCCGATTTCATTCCAAATGACCCAGATCCAACTTTGAGATTGCTCCCTCAATTGTTCTGGAGAGAGAGCGCACATAGAAGAGTTACTGGAATTGTTAGTGGGCTGGAGAATTGTACCTACGAGGAGAGGTTGGAGAGTTTGGGGTTGTTTTCCTTGGAACAGAGAAGGCTGAGGGGTGACATGATTGAGGTGTACAAAATTGTAAGGGGTAGAGAGTGGATGGGGTAAAATTGTTTCCCTTGGAGGAGAATTCTGGGACCAGGGACATAGATCCAAGATAAGTGGCAGAAGGTGTAGAAGGGACATGAGGAAGAACTTTTTTTATGCAGAGGGTAGTGGGTGTCTGGAATTCACTGCCTGAGCTAATAAGTATCTGGATGAACACTTGACACATCATAGCATTCAGGGCTATGGGCCAAGTGCTGGCACATGGGATTAGGTGGGAGTTCAGGTGTTCCTAATGTGTCGGTGTGGACTCGATGGGCCGAATGGCCTCTTCTGCGCTGGATAGTTCTATGATTCTATGAGTTGGTGGTGGAGGCAGAGACCCTAAACCCATTTAAAAAGTACCTGGATCTGCACCTTAAATGCTGTAAGCTACGGGGCTATGGGCTGGGTGCAGGAAGGTGGGATTACAAAGGGCACTTGGTGTCTTTGGGTCGGCATGAAAAGATGGGCCAAATGGCCCCCTTCTATCATTTCTACTCTTGATTTACCCTCCCCCTGCCATCAATTGAAATACTTCTTTCCACAGACTACAACCCTTCTGAAACCTTTTCAACATTTCAAATACCTCATGTTTGTCAGGTATAGCAACACAATTGACCGTAAACAGACCCGGTACCTTCTCTCATTCCTCACCGAGTAGCCCCATTGTATTTGACATTGGGCGTCAGTGTGCTTTTACATTGAATTTTGAGGGTGTCCCACCGAGGGACCAGCCACCCAGGCGATAGGTAGCTGTGCAAAACAGACCACCGCAGTCCCAGATTACACTGAAGCTGCTGGACTCATTATTTCATGGCAATGGGGGCCTTAAATGGGTCATAGTTTGAGGGGTAAACCTTTTAGAATGGAGGTGAGAATGTATGGAATTCACTCCCACAGAAAGTAGTTGAGGCCAAAACGTTGTCCGATTTCAAGAAGAAATTAGATATAACTCTTGGGGCTAAAGGGATCAAAGAATAAGGGGGAAGGGCAGGGGAGTCAGGACACTGAATATGATCAGCTATGATCAAAATGGATGGCGGAGCAGGCTCGAAGGGCCGAATGGCCTACTTCTGCTTCTAGTTTCTTTGTAAATGTTCGACACGTGGCGACTGAATTGGATTCAGCTGTGATGGGTCCCTGTAGTTGAATAGGTCGCTGTCTCACACCATCAAAGGTCACATTTGGGCCAGGTATCCATGGGAGACTCTGCAAACCAGCTTCACAAGGGGAGCAAATTGGTGGGAAAATGTGGAATCTAAACAAAATGTACTAGGTTAGCACTAAGACCATAAGATATATGAGCAGAATTAGGCCATTTGGCCCATCAAGTTTGCTCCGCCTTTCAATCATGGCTGACATGATTCTCATCCCTATTCTCCTGGTCTTCTCCCTGTAACCCTTGATCCTCTTAAAGACACTCAATGACCTGGCCTCCACAGCTCCCTGTGGCAAAGAGTTCCACAGATTCACCACCCTCTGGCTGAGGAATTTCTTCCTCAGTTTTAAAAGGAGTGTCCCTTCACTCCGAGATTGTGCCCTCGAGTTCTAGCCTCTCCCACTAGTGGAAACATCCTTTCCATGTCCACTCTATCTAGACCTCTCAGTATTCTGTAAGTTTCAAATAGATCCCCCCTCATCCTTCTAAATTCCATTGAGAATAGGCCCAGACTCCTCAACTGCTCCTCATGCAACAAACCCTTGATGCCTGGGATCATTCTTGTGAACCTCTTCTAGACCCTCTCCAAAACCAACACACCCTTCCTTAGGCATGGGACCCAAAACTACTCACAATATTCCAAATGGGATCTGACCACCTTATACAGCCTCAGTAGTATGTAGAGGTGTTGCTAATCTTCTTGTCTGGGTGGCAAGACACTTATAATTGTTGCACAACCATAATTAAAAGAGCCAAGGTTGCGAACACTGAGGTAAACATGTTTAAAAGTTTAAAGAAGTGGCCTCATTCTGGGGTAGTGAAGTTGAGTGGGGTTTTAGTTTTAGGAATAATCTGCATCACAAGACTGAAGTTGTAGGTGATATAACTGAGGAACAATTCAGTCCATATTCCCGTGAATACATGTATTCTGTTTGGCAAAGTCCAACTTGGTTAATTTCTCCGTGATTGTTGAGTCCAATTAACTGAATAGTCTCAGCAGGGGAGGTGGCGGCCCAGTGGTATTGCCATAGACTAGTAATCCAGAGACACAGAGTAATGCTCTGGGGACCCGAGTTCGAATCCTACCATGGCAAATGGTGAAATTTGAATCCAATAAATTAATCTGAAATTAATGCGGATTGCCATTAAAAAAAAACTCCATCTTGTTCACCAATGTCCTTTAGGGAAGGAAATCTGTCATCCTTACCTGGTCTGGCCTTCTTGTGACTCCAGGCCCGCAGCAATGTGGTTGACTTTTAAATGCCCTCTAACACGGCCTAGCTCAGTTCAAGGGCAATTAGGAATGGGCAACAAATGATGGCCTTGACAACACGGGCAGCATGGTAGCACAGTGGTTAGCACTCAGTGCCAAGGACCCAGGTTCGATTCCCAGCTTGGGTCACTGTCTGTGTGGAGTCTGCACATTCTCCCCGTGTCTGCATGGGTTTCCTCCAGGTGCTCCAGTTTCCTCCCACCATCCGAAAAACGTGCTGGTTAGGTGCATGGGCCATGCTAAATTCTCCCTCAATGTACCTGTACCAGAGTGTGGTGACTAGGGGATTTTCATTGAATTATACAGCACAGAAGAGGCCCTTCGGCCCATCGAGTACGCACCGACACATTAGAAACATCTGAACTCCCACCTAATCCCATTTACTAGCACTTACTCCATAGCCCTGAATGTTATGGCGTGCCAAGTGCTCATCCAGATACTTTTTAAAGGATGTGAGGCAACCCGTCTCTACCACCCTCCCAAGCAGCGCATTCCAGACCACCACCACCCTCTGGGTAAAAAAGTTTTCCTCACACCCCTCTAAACCTCCTGCCCATCATCTTGAACGTATGACCCCTCATGACTGACCCTTCAACTAAGGGGAATAGCTGTTCCTTATCCACTCTGTCCATGTCTCTCATAATCTTGTAAACTTCGATCAGGTCGCCCCTCAGTCTTCTCTGCTCCAACGAAAACAACCCAAGCCTACCCAACCTCTCTTCATAACCTTAATGTTCCATCCCAGGGCAGCATCCTCATGAATCTCCTCTGCACCCCCTCCAGTGCAATCACATCCTTCCGAAAATGTGGTGACCAGAACTGCACACAGTACTCCAGCTGTGGCCTCACCAAAGTTCTAAACTACTCCAACATGACTTCCCTGCTTTTTCCAATCTGTGCCTCGATTGATAAAGGCAAGTGTCCCATATGTCCGTTTCACCACCCTACTAACATGCCCTTCCACCTTCAGAGATCCGTGGACAAACACGCCAAGGTCCCTTTGTTCCCCAGAACTTCCTAGTGTTCTACCATTCAGTGAATGCTTTCGTGTCAATCCTAAAGTGGATTCAAATTCTCACAGTAACTTAATTGCAGTGTTAATGCAAGTCTACTTGTGACACTAATAAAATAAACTTAAACTCAATACCCACATCCCAAGAAAGAATGATTTAGAGAGAAAATGTACATTTATCCTGAGGTACGCTTTGACTGTTGACCCCTTTGATAGTGTTTTATAAACAACTCTTTTACAAACAGGAAGGTTTAACTATCACAAACCAAATAGCCTCTCCAGTCAGCTAGAATCCGCTCATCAAAGCATCCGCTCACTTCTCCAAAGATTCTTCTCTGCTCTACTTTACCAGAACTCCAAGTATTGATTATTCTTCACATCAGAAGTTTCCCGACGTGCTCCCTAAGCCTGCTTCTTGACACCGCTTCGCTTGCAGTAGCGTTCTGGGTCTCCCTGCTCTGTGCGCTACGTCCTGGGTAATAGTGTTGCTCATTCAAACGGAAATTCAGGCAGCGATGCAATATATGAAGGTCGAGGTTGAGGAGCTGTTTCTCCATCACGTGAGGAATGATATTGATCTCCCGTGGCACTGAAGGTTGCAGACAGCTGTCTGGGATTTGCGTTCTTTACCAGTCGCACATTCAGAACATACAGGAGGGCTCCCCTGATGGAACGCCAGGAGAACATTTAAAATTGCCTGTAAAAGATTGCTGCCTCTCGTCATTGTCGTCTTTGGAGCTAATCTGGTTCCCGGTTATTCGATCAATTAGATGCGATTCGGGTGGCATGGTGACACAGTGGTTAGCACTGCTGCCTCACAGTGCCAGGGACCCGGGTTCGATTCCCGGATTGGGTCACTGTCTGTGCGGAGTTTGCACGTTCTCCCCATGTCTGCGTGGGTTTCCTCCGGGTGCTCCCGTTTCCCCTCTCAGTCCGAAAAACGCCTGGTTAGGTGCATTAACCAGGCTAAATTCTCTCTCAGTGTACCTGAACAGGCACCGGAATGTGGCAACTAGGGGATTTTCACAGTAACTTCATTGCAGTGTTAATGCAAGCCTACTTGTGACACTATTAAGGTAAAATAAACTTTAAGACTTGGTGCCAGCTGTGCTGTCATCACAAAGTTGGCCTGGGTGTGAAAGGCCATTCGGCCCATTTGAACTCATTCTTACAGAATGCCGCCATTGTCTCTGGTGCCCCCCCTCATAGACCGATCCATGACCTGCCTCTCCTATTTCTCATTAATGTGCTGCCCTCATCAACGTCATCTGAAAATCCCCTCAGGTTCCATAAATGTGCTGACGACACCCAGCAGTACCTCATCCCAGCCTCTCCCGACCCTACAGGTGTCTCAGACTTGTTCAGGCAGCTTGCAAGGCAGCAGATACTTGGGAACACCGTGACCTGGAGGCTGCCCTCCCAAGTCACTCACCATCCTGACTTGGAAACATATCGGCATTCCTTCGCTGTCGCTGAGTTGAAATCCTGGAATTCCCTCCCTAACAGCACCGTGGGTGTATCTACATGTCAGGGACTGCAGCAGTTCAGGAAGGCAGCTCAGCACCATCTTCTTAGCGGCAACAACGATTGGCAATAAATGTTGGCCTAGCCAGCGACGCCCACATCCCGTAAAGTGAATTCGGAAAAATATTCATCTTGCTAAATCCTGCCACAAACTCCATTCCCTAACCACTGATTCCAATTCTCTCCTTGGCAATTTCTGCAGGTTGAAACCTACTGTTTGCATCCTTGGTCCTTGTCCCGATGTGTTTTGATATCTTATCCGTGTTATCTCGAAACTGCTTATTTTTACCCCAGTAAAATCTCCCAGCTGTCACTGCCTCAGCTCACCTGTTGCTGAAACATCTTACCTGTGCCTTAGTTACGTCCAAACTATTCCAAAACTCTCATTCAACCCTCTCCATAAACTTCAGCCCATCCAAAGCTCTGCTGCACACATCCTGAAGTACCATTCGCTACACCTGGCTCGTGGTTAAACAACGCAGTGATGTGAAAATTCCCATCCTTGTTTTCAAATCCCTCCGTGTCCCAGCCCCTCCCCATCTCTGTAAGCTTCTCCAGCCTCACAACCCTCTGAAATATCTGCCCCCCCTCCCAGGTCCGGTCCTGAGTATCCCCAACATTAATTGTTCCACCATTGGCAGTCACACCTTCAGCTGCTGAGGCTCTGAGGTCTGGAATTAATTCCCTTCAACCTGTTCACCCCCTCTAACCCCCTTCAACCCCTTCCTCCCCTCTACCTCCTTCTACTCCTTCGCCCCCTCTACCCTCCTTCAACCCCTTCATCCCCTCTACTGCCCTTCAACCCCTTCGTCCCCTCTACCCCCCGTCCAACCTCTTCGCCTCCTCTACCCCCCGTCCAACCTCTTTGTTTCCTCTACCCCCCTCAATCCCTTTGCACCCCCACCCCTCTCTACCCCTTCACCCCTTCTCCACCTCCCTTCCACTTCTTTGTCCCCTCTACCTCTCCCATCACGTGCAGAGTCTGCACGGTTATGAACACGGGCTGCTTCAGTATCTGAGGAATTGTGAAAAGTGAACATTGCGCAATAATCAGAGAACGTCAGCAAGCATCCCCATATCTGACCTTACGATGAAAGGAAGGTAATTGATGAAGCAGACGGTTGGGCCTAGGACACTACCCTGTGGGACTCCTGCAGTGAAGTCCAGTATCTGAGATGGCTGACCTCCAACAACCATCTTCCTTTGTGCCAGATATGACTCCAACCAGTGGAGAGTTTCCCCCCCCCGATTCCCATTGACTCCAGTTTTGCTAGTGCTCCATGATGCCACACTCGGTCGAATGCGGCCTTGATGTCAAGGGCTGTCACTCTCACCTCATGTGTGGGATTCAATCTTGTTTGACCCAAAGCCTGTACTGAGGCTGGGAGCCGAGTGGTCCTGGCGAAACCCAAACCCAGCGTCAGCGAGCAGGTTATTGTTGGCCTGGCACAGTCTCTCTGACCCAAGCACCGTTCAGCTGATTCCAGCATAGACCAATGAGCCACTGCAAAGAGGCTCAGCGATCAATGCAGCTAACTAATGGCAGCCCAATCAGACAGACAGTCTCCTCTTCCCCGGCTCTCTATAGTTTCAGCAGGGATGAAGTGTCAGCGTGCTGGATGAGATCATAATAAAAATAAAACGTTCGGTACAACTACAAATGCTCTTAGTGCAAGGCCAGATCAGATTGATGGTGTTTAAGTTAGATACAGTGCTCACTGGATGACATTCGGAGCCTGTGAGAGATTGCTCACTTCAAGATGAGGGAAGTACAGAGAACAGCTTTCATAATTTTTCTGGTGAATCACGTCTAAGTGTCAATTTTTATTTTGGATATGACACAATGCAATACTAAATCTGCCTGAGAATATTCCAGAAGTGCCCGTAATTGGAAATACAAATGCTGGAAACGTGCACTGCATTAATCAGTATTTAAGAAGAAATATTGGTTCATGCTTTGAATGGGAACCCTGTGTTGGATTTGTGACTTAGAATCATAGACTCCCTACCGTAAAGAAGGAGGCCATTTGGCCCATCGAATCTGCAGCGACAACAATTCCACCCTATCCCCGTAACCCCACATACGTACCCTGCTAATGCCCCGAAACTAGGGTCAATTTAGCACGGCGAATCAACCTAATCCGCACATCCTTGGAGTGTGGGAGGAAACCGGAGCACCCGGAGGAAACCCACGCAGACACGGGGAGAACGTGCAGACTCCACACAGACACCCAGGGCCAAATAGAACCCGGATCCCTGGCGCTGTGAGGCAGCAGTGCTAACCACTGTGCCACCCTTGCAGATTATGCAAATTTCTGACAAGAGATTATCGGCCCAAAAGGTTAACCCTCCACACGTGCTGTTATACTGCTAAATCTGTTTTTATTCCACAAATATGTGTTGTAATTCCCTGGAATTTAGACAACTAAAGCGTGACTTGTTCAATACATTAAGGGGAACTGATACACTAGATAAAAAAAACTATTTCCATTGGTTGAGGAGCCGAGGACCTTCTTTTCTGGTCTCTCAAAGTTGAGGGAACATTTTTATACAAAAAGGGTATTACACATTGTAAAAAAACATTCACAAACAGTAGTCAATGCTGGATCAATTCTTAATTTTAAAATCCGAGATTGATAGATGTTTTGTTAACCAAAGGTATTAAGGGATGTGAGGCCAAGCTGGGTATGTAGAGGGAGGTCACTGATCAGTTATGGTCTCATCGAATGCGGAAGAGATTCGAAGGGTCCAATGGCCTCCTTTTGTTCCTTGGTTCCCCCTCCTCACGGTGGCACAGTGGTTAGCACTGCTGCCTCAGAGCTCCAGGGACCCAGGTTCGATTCCCGGCTTGGGTCACTGTGTGGAGTCTGCACATTCTCTCCATGTCTGCGTAGGTTTCCTCCCACAGTCCGAAAGATGTGCTGGTTAGGTGCACTTGCCACGCTAAATTCTCCTTCAGTGTACCCGAACAGGCACCGGAGTGTGATGACTAGGGGATTTTCACAGTAACTTCATTGCAGTGTTAACGTAAGCCTACTTGTGACACTAATAAATAAACTTCAAAAATTTTTAGTTGAGGCCAAAACGTTGTGTGATTTAATGAAGAAATTAGATATAGCTCTTGGAACTAAAGGGATCTAGGGGTTTGGTGGGGGGGAAGGGGGATCAGGATATTGAATTTGATGATCAAAATGAATGGCGGAGCAGGCTTGAAGGGCTGAATGGCCTCCTCCTGCTTCTAGTTTCTATGTAGCCACACTACCAGAAGGACGTGGAGGCTTTAGAGAGAGTGCAGAGGAGGTTCACCAGGATGTTGCCTGGTATGGAAGGGCTTAGTAATGAGAGATTGGGTAAACTGGGGTTGTTCTCACTGGAAAGACGGAGGATGAGGGGTGACCTAATAGAGGTGTATAAAATTATGAAAGGCGTGGATAGGGTGAACGGTGGGAAGCTTTTCCCCAGATCGGTGGTGACGTTCATGAGGGGTCATAGGTTCAAGGTGAGGGGGCGGGAGGTTTAACACGGATATCAGAAGGGTGTATTTTACACAGAGGGTGGTGGGGGCCTGGAATGCGCTGCCGGGCAAGGTGGTGGAGGTGGACACACTGGGAACGTTTAAGACTTATCTAGATAGCCACATGAACGGAGTGGGAATGGAGGGATACAAAAGAATGGTCTAGTTTGGACCAGGGAGCGGCGCGGGCTTGGAGGGCCGAAGGGCCTGTTCCTGTGCTGTATTGTTCTTTGTTCTTTTGTTTCTATGATTATGGCCTCATTGAATGTGGAATAGATTTGAAGGGCCTAATGGCCTCCTTTCGTTCTTTGGTTCCCCCTCCTCTGTCCACTGCAGCATCCATTTGATTCACAAATAACTCCAAATTAGAAATCGCCTCCTGTGTTCTAAGCTGGGGTCTGTCGTACGAGTCCAGAGTGTGAAGAAACATTTCGTAATCTCCAACCTAAATTAGCTTTTTTTTTCCAATTGGAAGCAGCATCCAACTTCTGTAATTTAAAATCAATTCCCCGCTTGCCTTTCTCAAACCTCCCAAACCTCTCAATGAGATCATCTCTAATGCATCTTCTGGCAAGACTGAAGATTGGCCAAGACTTTCTCCAGAGAGCCTCACTTCACCTGTGACAAGTTTCACTTGAAGATTCCCTCATCATTTTGACATTAATTTCCAGTCTCAGTCTCCCACTCCACCCCCTCACAGACAGAGCTTCTGATTCTGTCAGCAACTGATTAAAAACTAACCATGGTGGCACAGTGGTTAGCACTGCTGCCCCACAGCGCCAGGGACCCAGGTTTGATTCCCAGCTTGGGTCACTGTCTGTGCGGAGTTTGTACGTTCTCACCGTGTCTGCGTGGGTTTCCTCCAGGTGCTCCGGTTTCCTCCCACACTCCAAAGATGTGCGGGTTAGGTGGATTGGCCATGCTAAATTGCCCCATAGTGTCAGGGGGACTAGCTAGGGTAAATGCATGGGGTTATGGGGATAGGGCCTGGGTGGGATTGTGGTCAGTGCAGACTCGATGGGCTGAATGGCCTCCTTCTGCACTGTAGGATTCTATGATCCTATGAACTGAGGTTAACAACGAGAGGGGGAGTGGAGCTGTCATTAAACGGCTGTGGGATAAATAAATCTATGAAAGCTGTAACTCTAACTATCAGGCTAGACTAGGCTACCTTCATAACAGACCTGTGGGGAATGGGATAAGACACATATAATGGTTTCTTCTTCAATGACCATGGACAGTTCCTTCATCATAGGATCCCTACAGTGCAGAAGGAAGCCCTTCGGCCCATCGAGCCCATCCAGGCCCTATCCCCATGCATTTACCCTGCTAATCCCACTGACACTAAGAGGAAATTAGCATGACCAATCCACCTAACCCGCACATCTTTGGAGTGTGGAAAGAAACTGGAGCAGCTGGAGGAAACCCACGCAGACACGGGGAGAACGTGCAGACTCCGCACCGACAGTCACCCAAGCTGAGAATCGTATCCGGGTCCCTGGCGCTGTGAGACAGCAGTGCTGACCACTGTGCCACCCACGTAGTGCACGGGTGACTGGAATGACGTGATCCTAGCATCAGGGGCAGCATGGTATAGCAACTTTTATACTTTACATAAAAATATCACTGTTATCGTGACTCCCTAAACCAAACTCACAGTAATGTGGTTGACTTTTCAATGCCTTCTGAAATGGCCGAGCAAGCCATTCAGTTCAAGGGCAATTAGGAACAGGCAACAAATCATTGGCTTTGCCAATCACTCCCTCATGCCACGAAAGGAGGGAAAAAAAGAGGGAATAGAGAAATGGCAGAGAAGCTAAATGATGAGTTTGTGTCTGTTTTCACTACAAATGACAAAGGTAATCTCTCTGATACAGAGATCCAAGGGAAGATGTGGAGTTGGGGGAAACTGATATAAGTAAGAAGGTTGATTTTGAGAAACTAATGGAACTGAAAATTGATAAGTCCCTGGGACCTGATATTCTGCATCCCAGAGTGTTGAAAGTGGTTGCTATGGAGATAGCGGACACATTGCTGCTCACCTTTCAAAATTCTATAGATTTTGGAATGAAATCGTAGAAGAAATCATAGAAACCCTACAGCGCAGAAGGAGGCCATTCGGCCCATCGAGTCTGCACCGACCACAATCCCACCCAGGCCCTACCCCCGTATCCCTACATATTTTACTCACTAATCCCTCTAACCTACGCATCTCAGGACACTAAGGGGCAATTTTAACATGGCCAATCAACCTAACCCGCACATCTTTGGACTGTGGGAGGAAACCGGAGCACCCGGAGGAAACCCACGCAGACACGAGGAGAATGTGCAAACTCCACACAGACAGTGACCCGAGCCGGGAATCGAACCCAGGACCCTGGAGCTGTGAAGCAGCAGTGCTAACCACTGCGCTACCGTGCCGCCCGAATGTTTCCTGAAAATTGGAAGGTAGCAAATGTAAGAAGGGAGGGTGAGAGGAAACAGGGAACTACAGACCTGTTAGCCTTACATCAGATAGAACATAATAACTAGGAGCAGGAGTAGGCCATCTGGCCCCTCGAGCCTGCTCTGCCATTCAATAAGATCATGGTTGATCTTTTTGTGGACTCAGCACCACTTACCCACCAGCTCACCATAACCCTTAATTCCTTTACTGTTCAAACATTTATCTATCCTTGCCTTAAAAGCATTCAGTGAGGTAGCCTCAACTGCTTCACTGGGCAGGGAATTCTACAGACTCACAACTCTTTGGGTGAAGAAGTTCCTCCTCAACTCATTCCAAATTTGCTCCCCCTTACTTTGAGGCTATGCCCCCTAGTTCTAGTTTCACCCGCAAGTGGAAACAACCTCCCTGCTTCTATATTATCTATTCCCTTCATAATCTTAGATGTTTCTACAAGATCTCCCCTCATTCTTCTAAAGTCCAATGAGTATAGCCCCAGTCTACTCAGTCTCTCTTCATAAGCCAACCCTCTCAACTCCGGAATCAACTTAGTGAATCTCCTCTGCATCCCCTTCAGTGCCAGTATATAGGTAGGGAAATGCTGGAATCTAATATAAAAGGATGTGATAAGTAGACACTTGGACAATCATGATCTGATTGGACCTACTCGGCATAGATTTACGAATGGGAAATCATGTTTGACAACTTTGTTGGAGTCTATTTGAGAATGTTACTAATAAAGTTGTTAAAGGAAAGTAAATGGACGTGGTACATTTGGACTTTCAGAAGATGTTTGATAAATTCAGGAGGTTAACTGGCAAAAATAAAATTTCATGGGATAAGAGCCAACATACTGACATGGATTGAGGATTGGCTAACAGACCGAAAACAGAGAGTCGGTCATTCTCACATCGGCAGGCTGTGGCTATTGGGATACCACAAGGATCCATATTTGGACTCGAGCTGTTCACAATATAGATCAATGATTTGGATGTGGGGACCAAATGTAATATTTCCAATTTTGCAGATGATCCAAAGTTAGGTGGGAATGTGGGTTGTCAGCGAGATATAAAGCAGCCACAGGAGGATTTGGACAGACTTAGTGAGTGAGCAAGAACACGGCAGATGGAATATAATGTGGAAAAATGTGAGGTAATCCATTTTTGGTGGAAGGAACAGATGTGCAGAGCATTTCCTAAATGGTAGGAAATTAGAAAGCGTAGATGTATAAAGGGACCTGGGGGTGTCCTTGTCCATAAGTCACTGAAGGCTAACATGCAGGTGCAGCAAGCTATTAGGAAGGCTAATGGAATGTCGGCCTTTATCACAAGAGGGTTTGTGGACTGGAGCTGGAGTAGTGAGCTCTTGCTTCTATTGTATAGAGCCTTGGTTAGACCACATCTGGATTACTGTGTGCAGTTATAGTCCCCTTACTGCAGAAAGGATATTATTGCCATAGAAGGAGTGCAACAAGTATTCACCAGACTTGATCCAGGAATGGTGGGATTGTCCTATGAAGAGAGATTGGGCAAACTGGGCCTGTACTCTCTAAGAGTTTAGAAGAATGAGGTGTGATCTCATTGAAACCTACAAAATACTTAAAGGAATTAGAATAGAATATCATAGAAACCCTACAGTACAGAAACAGGCCATTCGGCCCATCGAGTCTGCACCGACAACAATCCCACCCAGGCCCTACTCCCCATATCCCTACATATTTACCCACCAATCCCTCTAACCTACGCATCCTGGGACACTAAGGGGCAATTTAGAATGGCCAATCAACCTAGCCCGCACATCTTTAGACTGTGGGAGGAAACCGGAGCACCCGGAGGAAACCCACGCAGACACGAGGAGAATGTGCAAACTCCACACAGACAGTGACCCAAGCTGGGAATCGAACCCAGGTCCCTGGAGCTGTGAAGCAGCAGTGCTAACCACTGTGCTACCGTGCCGCCATAAACAGGGCAGATGCAGGCACGATGTTCCCCTTGCTTGGGGAGTCCAGAACAATTTATTTCAAAATAAGAGGGATGCCATTTAGGGCTGAGACGAGGAGAAATTTCTTTACACAGGTGTTTGAATGTTTGGAATTCTCTACCCCAGAGGACTGTGGAAGCTCTGTCACTGCGCATATTTAAAGCAGAGATTGATAGATTTCTGATTAGTCATAAAGTAAAGGGTTATGGGGACAGTGTGGGTGCAAAAAGTATTGAAGCATCAAATCAGCCATGATCATATTAAACGTCAGAGCCAGCTTGATGGACTGAATGGCCTACTCTTGTTCCTATGTTGGAAATGCCAAGACCCATAATTTATAATTTTACAATCAGAGAACTTTCAGAATTATATTTTGTTAACAGCCACATGCATAATTACGCATGATTTATATAGACAGCAACTTGCAAACACACAACCTCGACTGACTAACAGAGCAAGAGCAACAGGTGCATGGGAATCTCACTACTGCAAGTGCCCCTCTTCGTCACACTTTGACTCGGAAATATTTTGCCGTTCTTTCACTGTCGCTGGATCAGAACCCTGAAACTCCCACGCTAACCGCACTGTGAGGGTACCTACACCAGTCGCTCAAAAAGCCTGCTCACTAGCTGTCGAAGGGCAGTTGCGGGTGGACAATAAATGTTGGCCAGACAGAGTTAAATACATCTAACTACATGGGGGCACAGTGGTTAGCACTGCTACCTCACAGCGTCAGGGACCCGGGTTCGATTCCCGGCTTGGGTAACTATCTGTGCAGATTCTGCACGTCCTCTCCGTGTCTGCGTGGGTTTCCTCCGGGTGCTCCGGTTTCCTCCCACAGTCTGAAAGACATGCTGGTTAGGTGCATTGGCCATGCTAAATTCTCCCTCAATGTACCCGAACAGGCGGCAGAGTGTGCCAACTAGGGGATTTTCACAGTAACTTCATTGCAGTGTTAATGTAAGCCTACTTGTGACACCAATAAATAAACAAACCTTAACTGAACTCACTTTGAGTTATCATAGAATCCCTACAGTGCAGAAGGAGGCCATTCGGTTCATTGAGTCTGTACCAACTACAATCCCAACCAGGCTCTGTCCCTGTAACCCCATGCATTTACCCTAGCTAGTTCCCCGACACTAAGGGGCAATTTACCATGGTCAATCCACCTATTCCGCACATCTTTGGACTGTGGGAGAAAATCGGAGCACCCGGAGGAAACCCAGGCAGACACGGGGAGAACGCGCAAACTCCCACACAGACAGTGACCCAAGCCAGGAATCGAACCCAGATCCCTGGCGCTGCACAATTGCAGGCGAATGTTCTTGACTCTAAAGTCTGCAGTCTGGGTGTGGTCAGATATTTCCCACATATAAAGACCTTCAGAAAACCAGGTCTGCACGCCAGACTACTCTTGAGCAATGCCATGGGAGATCAGCTAGTCATCGAGACATCATCTGATGACCTGCTCTTGGTGTCAAAGCCAAATGTTTGAAGCGGTGAGTCTTGCACCCTTACGGCCCCCCGTCGCATTTCGGACCCGTCCAAAAAGCCAACCCCGATAGCGCCCTCCCCTCCCTGGGTCAGGGACTGCGGGGAGGGACTCACCAGTGCAGCGTTTCTGCAGTTGAAGTATCTCCATGTGCAGCCCGTGCAGTAAGTCCATGTGCTCTCCCTTCAAGAAGGCGATGTTTCGCTGAACGCTCTGCAGCTGTCGCTCCAGAGACGAGGTCTCCATGGTGACCGAGTAAACCGCCTGAGCCCAGAGGAAAGCATAGATTAATGATCAGGAAAGACACTTAATGTGAAGCACAAGTCATGTTCAGAGACCACCACCCCCTCCACCAAGGACATCGCAATCAATCCCCCCCCTCTTAAATCTTAGAATAGAATAGAATCATACAGTCCAGAGAGGGGGCCAAACGGCCCATCGAGTCTGCACCACAATCCCACCCAAGCCCTAGCCCCATAATCCCATGCATTTACCCTAACTAGTCCCCCTGACACTATGGGGCAATTTAGCATGGCCAATCCACCGAACCCGCACATCTTTGGAGTGTGGGAGGAAACTGGAACACCCATAGTTAACCCACGCAGACACGGGGAGAACGTGCAAACTCCACACAGTGACCCAAGCAGGATTTGAACCCGGGACCCTGGTGCTGTAAGTCAGCAGTGCTAACCACTGCGCCATCCACTGAGCTCCGATGCAGCGCCCTGGCTGTTTCTATGCAACAAACAACATTTATAGAAGAACAACTCTGTCTTCAAAACAGACCATAGAGTTTTGAAAATTGCTCCATTATGCATGTTGACAAAATATCAGAGTTCCCAGAGTTTAAAATGATAAATTATGGGGTTTTGGCATTTCAAAGGTTACATTTTTCATTCTTTCATGAGATGTGGGCGTCGCTGGCAAGGCCAGCAATTGTTCCCCGTTCCTAATTGCCCCTTGAACTGAATGTCTTGCTCGACCATTTCAGAGGGCACTTAAAAGTCAACTGCGTCTGGAGTCACATGTTGGCCAGGCTGGGTAAGGAAGCCAGATTTCCCTCCCTAAAGGACATTAGTGAATCATAGAATCCCTACAGTGCAGAAGGAGACCATTTGGCCCATCGAGCCTGCACCGACAACAATCCCACCAGGCCCTATCCTCATAACCCCACATATTTAGCCTGCTAATGGGCGGCACGGTGGTTAGCACTGCTGCCTCACAACACCAGGGACCCGGGTTCAATTCCGGCCTTGGATCACTGTCTGTGTGGAGTTTGCACGTTCTCCCCGTGTCTGCGTGGGTTTCCTCCAGGTGCTTTGGTTTCCTCCCACACTCCAAAGATCTGCAGGTTAGGTGGACTGGCCATGCTAAATTGACCCTTCGTGTTAGGGGATTAGCAGGGTAAATATGTGGGGTTATGGGGATGGGGCCTGGTCAGTGCGAGACTCGATAGGCCGAATGGTCTCCTTCTGCACTATAGGGATTCTATGATTCTAATCCCTTTGATACTAAGGGGCAATTTAGCACGGCCAATCTACCTAACCCGCACATCTTTGGTCTGTGGGAGGAAACCGGAGCACCCAGAGGAAACCCACGCAGACACGGGGAGAACCTGCAAACTCCACACAGACACAGTCACCCGAGGCTGGAATTGAACCCAGATCCCTGGCGCTGTGAGGCAGCAGTGCTAACCAGATGGGTCTTTGCAACAATCAATGATGGTTTCATGGTTATGGACTGGCTTTATCATTCCAGATTTTATTCATTAAATTTCAATTCCAACAGCTGCAATTCCAAGCCGTGGTGGGATTTGAACCAGTGTCCTGGGGGAATTAGTCCAGTAACCGTACCACTATGCCACCATCGCCCCACAGTGCTAACTAATCACATGGAGGATGATTTTAAGACAACGTTGTGACTGGGAACATGTGCAGAATTCCACACTACCAACTGGTGCATTGGTTCCCTAACTCCAGCCGGCCCTGGGCCATTTTCCCTGGAGGTGGAACTGAGATGTTGGACAGCGACCTATTTGCAAGCAATAAGTGTACCAACTGAGATAAATAAGGGTCCATTGAAGGAGGCCAAGTGTGATTTTCAAGTCAGGCTTCAAGTCCCCGCAGGCAGCGGGGGGGTCAGAGTTCAGCTGCCTGGAGATGGCCTCCTGGCAAAGGCCATTTTTAAAATTTTAAGTTTGAAAAGTTGGAGAGACTGCCTCCATTCTGAAGCGCCCTCGCTCTCTCTCTTACTTACCCTGCCATGGCTTCCTGTTGCTGCTGCCAATCGGAAAGGCTTCTCATTGGCCCTCCAGCTTTTGAGAGGCAGTCCGTGGTACTTAAAAGGATGGGGAGACTCATCCCCTGGTCATTAATTGGCTGCTCTGGGGGAAAAAAAATCACAGCAGAGTGACTGTTTCCCACAAAGTGTGAGCTTTTAACCATCATTTCAGTTTGATGCTGGGGCCCCATGTGCAAAATCCTGTCCATGCACATTGAACCAATGTCCTCTGAATTTCCAAATTTAAAAAAAAGAGAATCGTTCCTTGATAAATGTTTCTTATTTTATGAGAACAGCAAGATATAAATGGCGTTTCCAGAAACAACATCAGTGCAGGAATAAGCAACACCTGCGCTGATTATAAAATGATTAATTATGGCAAGCCATCTTCATCTCTGCCTCGAAAATTATCTCTGGAAATTTGCATAATAATCATCAGCTTGGCATATTTTACCTCATGTGCTCCAAGTTTTTGACTTCCACTTGCCTCATTGGTTTGGTTAGTCCCATAAATGACCTCCTCAGGCCTTAGCCATCCAGTCCTGATGAAAATCTCTCCCAAAAGACTCCTTCCGATGCTAACCGACTTGCTGCGTATTTCTGACGTTTTGCCTTTTTTTTTGAAACCCAATCACAGTAGACCCCTCTAGCCCATTGCAACCATTCAAGTCAATCTGTATCTGACCTGTATCTTAACTCCATTCAATTTGGTCCCATATCTCCTCATACTGTTGCCTAGCTAATATTTATTAATCTCAGTTGCCCCCCAACCATTAAAAAAATTTTTTTTTTTAAAACTCCATCCTTAAAGTTACAAAGCCAATGCTCAGAGTGGACCGGGAAAACCCAAATCCATTCCTTGCTTGCTCCAAAAACCAAATTCAAATTGAATCCAATTCACGGTCCCCATGAGAGTGACAAACAAGATCCAAGCTGACAAGAAGAGACATTGCAGCCCATCCTGGACTTGATCTGATGCTGGATCTTAGCCAAAAGGCCGAGATTTCCAGATGTCTACTCAATTGTGTGTGAAGAAGGGCTTCCTGACATCACCCCGTCTCTAAATTTAAGGTTATGACCCCATGTTCTGGACCGCTCCCTATTCGAGGCAATACTTTTGCTCTATGTGCACAAACTCCTCTGATCACCTCAGACACCTCGATACATCACTGTCAATCTTTTATGCTCTTGGATGTACAAGTCTTGCGCATGAAACCTGTCCTCATAATTTAAACTGTTACATTTAATTGTCTGCCAAGCTCCGAATCCAAATCGCAATGCATGCACTACATATTTCTATCAGAAACCTATTAACAATTTCTTACTCTGATCAGCCAAGGCGGGATGGTGGCACCGGTGCCTCACAGCTCCAGAGACCCTGGTTCTAATCTGGGTTTGGGTCACTGCCTGTGCATTCGCTTCGTGTCTGCGTGGGTTTCCTCCGGGTGCTCCGGTTTCCTCCCACAGTCTGAAAGACGTGCTGATTAGGTGCATTGGCCGAGCTAAATTCCCCTTCAGTGTACCCGAACAGGCGCCGGAGTGTGGCGACTAGGGGATTTTCACAGTAACTTCATTGCAGTGTTAATGTAAGCCTACTTGCGACACTAATAAATAAACAAAGGAGAGGTAAGTATAGCAGGAGTGAGCTTAATTGGATATCTCTTTCAAATAGCTGACAGAAGCCCGATAGCCTGAATGGCCTCCTCCTCTGCTGTGTGATTCCATATCCAAGAACCTAAGGGCGGCACGGTGGCACAGTGGCCAGCACTGCTACCTCAGAGCGCCAGGGAGCCGGCTTGGCTGACTGTCAGTGTGGAGTCTGCACATTCTCCCCATGTCTGCGTGGGTTTCCTCCAGGTGCTCTGGTTTCCCGTCACAGTTCAAAGATGTGCGGATTAGGTGGATTGGCCATGCTAAATTGCCCCTTACTGTCAGGGTAAATACATCAGGTTACGGGGATCGGGCTTGGGTGGAAATTGTGGTCATGCAGACTCGATGGGCCAAATGGCCTCCTTCCGCACTGTAGGGAATCTATGATCCTATGAACTCATATGACTTTAAAATACCGCATACTCTGGAAATCTTAAATCAAGATTGTGCCAGAGCGAAGCGACTTCTTGCAAGTTGTGCCCAGCATACTTTCTAACTCTATCTTTTACTCCTTCTCTATGAACGGTATGCTTTGTCTGCATAGCGCGCAAGAAACAATACTTTTCACTGTAGGCTAATACATGCGACAATAATAAATCAAATCAAAACAGTAGATGTTGGTAATATTCAGCAGCTCTGGCAATGACCGTGGAGACAGAAAGAGAGTAAAAGTTTTAGATTACTGGCCTTTTGTCAAGCCTTGAAAGGTTAACTCTGTTTCTTTCTCCAAACCTGCCAGACCTGCTGAGTGTTTCCAGCATTTTCGGTTTCTATTTGAGGGTAGTCTACAGGTCATCAACCATCCGTGCATTTGATAGCAGGAACTGATGATGATGATCGGGAGAGGCTGTTCCAGCGGGAGAAAAACTGCCAAGGTCAACTGCAACATTCCGAATGTCACCCTGTTTGAGACAAGTGAAATCGGGAACACTTTAGGGTCAACAAAGTTCAGATTGCCATTGGCATGTACCAACCCAGACAGCAGGCAATATTACAGCCTGATGCTAACAGTGTCAACTTTTGTTCTCACTGACTCTACACATGGGTAAAATGTCTATAATTTCCAAGCAGTTAACCTCACCCAATGTATCGATGTGATGCATTGTCATAACATCGAATCATACAATCCCGACAGTGCAGAAGGAGGCCATTCAGCCCATCGAGTCTGCACCAACAACAATCCCACCCAGGCCCTATCCCCATGACCCTACGTATTTACCCTGCTAGGCACAGTGATTAGTGTCAGGGAGATTAGCTGAGGTAAATGCATGGGGTTATGGGGACAGGTGGGATTGTGGTCGGTGCAGACTCAATAGGCCGAATGGCCTCCTTCTGCACTGTAGGATTCTAGTCCCCCTGACAATAAGGGTCAATTTAGCATGGCCAACCCACCTAACCTGCACATCTTTGGAGTATGGGAGGAAACCGGAGGAAACCCATGCAGACACGGGAAGAAGGTGCAAAGTCCAGACAGACAGTGATCCAAGGCCGGAATCGAACGCGGGGCCCTGGCACTGTGAGGCAGCAGCGCTAACCACTGTGCCACCATGTTGCCCATGGAGGTACAATCCTCTGTCGAGTGTTTTGTACGGTAGACAGCAATGTTGGGAATCAATGCCGCTTGCAATGTTACTTTTCAGCGAGTAAGCAATGCTATTTAGATTTATTTCCATTTCCTGACTAACCTCATTACAGAAAAAGCTTTCGAAGTTAAAGCATTATCCCAGGTGGGATATTGTTGCCCAGTGTACAGGACTAAAAATGCTGTTACAATCAGTTACATGGGATAAGAGGAGAAACACAAAGTATGGAACTGCGATGCCAGTAAGTTGCTTCCACGAGAGTTAAAACCATATGGAGTTGAGAATTGCAAGGAACTGACTGTGAGGAGCTCCGGCTACGGGGTCCACACTTCAGGCTCTCTGTCTGGAGACAATACACATCTCTTTAACCTGTGTTGAATGCTCCCTCCACCCACATTGTCTGGACATTTAAGACCTGGCTGGCTGTAGAGATTTGCATTCTAATCAGTATTCTGTAATTTGATTTCTGTGTCTGTTTGCACTGTTGGAGAACAGATATCCACTCCATCTGACGAAGGAGCTGTGCTCCGAAAGCTTATGGTATTTGCTACCAAATAAACCTGTTGGACTTTAACCTGGTGTTGTGAGACTTCTTACGGTGATTTTAACCCCAGGATTATCACATCTCAGATGAGAGGCGAACTAGAGGAGGCAGGGCCTTCAGGAACAACCTCAGCTGATACTGGAATTGAACCCACACTGTTGGTGTCGCTCTGCATCACTAACCAGCTGTTCACCCAACTGAGCTAAACCAACTGTAATGTTATAGCTTCAGTAAAAGGATATAAACAACATACAGTCAAGACTTATAAGAGGGCGGGCAATGCCACTGCATGGGGGGGGGGGGGTGGGCAATGCCACTGCATGGAGGGGGGGCAATGCCACTGCATGGGGGTGGTGGGGGTTGGGCAATGCCACCATTTCCAGTAGTCTAGGTTTCTGCTATGTTAGCAAGAGAAGCCATGATGTGGAGATGCCGGCGTTGGACTGGGGTAAACACAGTAAGAAGTTTAACAACACCAGGTTAAAGTCCAACAGGTTTATTTGGTAGCAAAAGCCACACAAGCTTTCGGAGCTCTAAGCCCCTTCTTCAGGTGAATCACCTGAAGAAGGGGCTTAGAGCTCCGAAAGCTTGTGTGGCTTTTGCTACCAAATAAACCTGTTGGACTTTAACCTGGTGTTGTTAAACTTCTTACAGCAAGAGAAGCGTCAGGCAAAGCTGATTAATCCCACAGAAAGTCCTTCACCCACACGCCCAGCCCCTCACCCACATGCCCAATTGTTTTGTCGGGCTGTTTTGATGAATTCTCTCTTCCACCTTCTTCCGTCGGGATAAAGATACAAAAGTCTGAGGTCACAAACCAACCAACTCAAGAACAGCTTCTTCCCTGCTGCCATCAGACTTTTGAATGGACCTACCTTGCATTAAGTTGATCTTTCTCTACACCCTAGCAATGACTGTAACACTATATTCTGCACTTTCTCCTTTCCTTCTCTATGAACGGTATGCTTTGTCTGTATAGCGCACAAGAAACAATACTTTTCACTGTATGTTAATACATGTGACAATAATAAATCGAATCAAAACATCAAAGCCAAGCCCAAACCCATTCTAACTGCTGTGGGTCTGCGGATGCTAATTCGGAATGGTGACCCTGGCTCTCTCATCAGCTCAAAGACCAATTGCAGTCTTCCTGTGAGAACATGAAGATAGGAGTAGGCCAATCGGTGCCTTGGGACTCCTCTGCACTGCACCATTCTCCTGCATTCGCTGCCCTGACTCACATCAGGAATTGAACCCGGAGATTCTCTGTACCACCTCCACACAATTTACCAGTTTTAACCCAACATGTGGTTGCTCTGCCTTTTCACCTTCACCCTTGGTGACTTGCACTGCCGTCAGTGTGACAGAACAAACGATAGTGGCTATCATGTGATTTGTGGGCGGCACGGTGGCACAGTGGTTAGCACTGCTGCCTCACAGGGACCCGGGTTCAATTCCAGCCTCAGGTGACTGTGTGGAATTTGCATGTTCTCCCCGTGTCTGCGTGGCTTTCCTCCAGGTGCTCCGGTTTCCTCCCACTCTCCAAAGATGCGCAGGTTAGGTTGATTGGCCATGCTAAATTGATCCTTAGTGTCAGGAGGGTTACGGGGATAGGGCCCGGATGGGATTGTTGTCAGTGCAGGCTCGATGGGCCGAGTGGCCTCCTTCTGCATGGTAGGGATTCCATGATTCTTGCTTTAAAACAAAACTCTGAAATAGATCACCATGCACTGACACTATTGTACAGTTCATTAATCATAGAATCCCTACAGTGCAGGAGGAGGCCATTCAGCCCATCGAGCCTGCACCGACAACAATCCCACCCAGGCCCTATCCCCATAACCCCATGTGTTTACCCTGCTAATCCCCCTGACACTAAGGGTGTATTTAGCATGGTCAATCCACTTAATCTGCACATCTTTGGACTGTGGGAGGAAACCGGAGCACCCAGAGGAAACCCACGCAGGCAGACACGGGGAGAATGTGTAAACTCCACGCAGACAGTGACCCAAGGCCAGAATTGAAGCCAGGTCCCTGGCGCTGTGAGGCAGCAGTGCTAACCACCGTGCCGCCCTCTGAAACGGTGACAGAAATGGCCTCAAACGCACAACAGTCCTGACACAGGATCTCCACCTGAAATGGTGATCTGCTTCTTGTTTTAAAGCTGCTGATGTCTCGGAGATGCATTTGCAGCAGTTTCTGGCTCTAACTCAGATTCCCAGCGTTTGCAGTTTTTTCCCCAAATGTTCGAGTACCTTCAGCAAAGCTTGTTGTTCTAGGACTAAAACTTGCCCTCATTCTCCGATCCAGATAGCAGGCAACACTCGGCAGACAGGCCATGAACACCGGGTTTGTCTTCAGTAGCTCATCATTCATCATATTGATGAAGGTTAAAAAAAGAAAAATCACATTCTCAAGTCTTTTTGGAGACTTTACAAAAATTTGGGGTCAATTACCCTCATTATTAGAGATATGAAATAAATACTTAGTGTATAGATTGCAGTTTAAAATAAGGGCTGCAGCACTTTAAGTTAGTTGGAAGAAATACTTAATATCCAGTTAGAAAATTGATTGCATGTATTTATTGATGGATCTTACGTTCATAATGAGTCGTGCAAGAACCCAGCATACTCGCTGCATTGCAAATAATCTGAACCCAATATCAGCAAGTTCTGGCAAGGTAATGTACAAGATTCAACAAATACACATTAACACATTCTGCTATCTTACCTTTGCGCTACTATTAGCACCTGCTTTAGTCTTTAATGCTACATTAACACTCCCTTTGTCTTTTGTCCATGACATCTTTGTCACTCATTTTGTCATTCCCCAGGTCAGACCAGCCATGACCCAATGGCAGAACAGGCTCGAGAGGCTAGTGTCACAAGTAGGCTTACATTAACACTGCAGTGAAATTACTGTGAAAATCCCATAATCACCACACTCCTGTTTGAGTTCACTGAGGGAGAATTTAACATGGCCAATGCACCCTAACCAGCACGTCTTTCGGACTGTGGGAGGAAACCGGAGCACCCGGAGGAAACCCACACAGACGCAGGGAGAACGTGCAAACTGCACACAGACAGTGACCCAAGCCGGGAATCGAACCCAGGTCCCTGGCACTGTGAGGCAGCAGTGCTAACCACTGTGCCACCGTGCCATCCTTTAATGGCCTCCTCCTGATCCTATGTCTCTTAATTTCCGTCCTATGTAGCAACTGCCTGCAGGAAAACAAAAATCGATGCCACAGGCAACAAATCTGAATCTCAAACTGTAAAAAATATGCAGAATGAGAAAAAGAGCTGCGGGAAAAAAAAATCAAAATAAATATGTCACTGGTTAACGTAAGAGTTAAAAAAACATCTGAATGTGCCATCAAGGCTGTTTATACTATCTTTAAAGGGGCTCAAAGTCCCAGCACTAGGGGCTGTCTCCCAAGGTGCAGAAAACGCCAACTTATTAGCCTGTCAGGGGCCATCTTTGTCCACATTTTGTATTCATTCATGGGACATGGACATCACTGGCTGGGCCAGCATTTATTGCCCATCCCTAGTTGCCCTTGAAATGAGTGTCTCGCTAGGCCATTTCAGAGGGCAGTTAAGAATCAGCCGCATTGCTGTGGCTCTGGAGTCACATGTAGGCCAGACCAGGTAAGGACGGCAGATTTCCTTCCCGAAAGGAACATTAGTGAACCAGATGGGTTTTTCCCGACAATTGACAATGGTTTCATGGTCATCAGTAGATATTCAATTCCAGATTTTTTTTGACAGCATCTGTGGGGAGAGAATAGAGCCAACATTTTGAGTCTGGATGACCCCTCGTCAGAGCTGAGAGCAAAGAGAATCAGCAGAGATTTATACTAGGAGGGTCCGGGTGGGGTGGGGGGGGGGGGGGGGGGGGGGGGTTGAATGAGACAAAGTGAATGTAAATGAGGATATAGAAGGCTGAGAAGATCATAGAATAGAATCATAGAAACCCTACAATGCAGAAAGAGGCCATCTGGCCCATCGAGTCTGCACCAACCACAATCCCACCCAGGCCCTACCCCCATATCCCTACACATTTACCCGCTAATCCCTCTAACCTACGCATCTCAGGACACTAAGGGGCAATTTTAGCATGGCCCATCAACCTAACCCGCACATTTTTGGACTGTGGGAGGAAACCGGAGCACCCGGAGGAAACCCACGCAGACATGAGGAGAATGTGCAAACTCCACACAGACAGTGACCCAAGCCGGGAATCGAACCCAGGTCCCTGGAGCTGTGAAGCGGCAGTGCTAACCACTGTGCTACCGTGCCGCCCTAAAAGTGTCCATTAAGTGAGCAGAGTGCATGGATGCAGAACAGAGGTACCTCATCTTCCATTTGGGTACTTTACAGCCTTTTGGACTGAACTTCAGAGCATGAACTCTCTCCTCCACCTTCACTCCATTCCCATTTATTTCGTTTCATCTCATTCATCCATTTTATCATCCTTCTTTCTCACTTCCATTTTTCCACTTCTCCATTCCAGCTCTCCTTCTTGTCCTCTCCCTCCCCTCCGCCCTCTTCCGGGCAATTGCCACATTCCTCAAGTAGTGCTTTAACCATCTGTACCTCTGTTCTGCCATTCACGCATTCTGATCACTTAATGCACACTTTTAGCACCTTCCCAGCCTTCTGTATCCTCATTTACATTCCCTTTGTCCCATTCCAGCCACCCCCCCTCCCCCAACAAATCATAATATAAATCTCTGCTGATTCTCTTTGCTCTCAGCCCTGACGAAGGGTCATCCAGACTTGAAACACTGGCTTTATTCTCTCCCCACAGATGCTGGCAGATCTGCTGAGATTTTCCAGCATTTCCTGTTTTTGTTTCAGATTCCAGCATCCCAGGTAAGGACGGCAGATTTTCTTCCCTAAAGGACATTAGTGAACCAGTTGGGTTTTTCCCACAATGGTCTCACGGTCATCAGTAGATTCTTAATTCCAGATATTTTTCATTGAATTCAAATTCCACCATCTGCCGTAACGGGATTCGAACCCGAGTCCCCAGAACATCAGCTGAGCTTCTGGAATAATAGTCTAGCGATAATACCGCTAGGCCATCGCCTCCACTTGAGCCTGTGTTAACTGGACCCTGCCTTGAATCTAACATCCAGCCCGGTTTGCAAATGACATTTAACATCGTAAAGCTGATAATAATGGAAGCTGAATAAAGCAGAATGAAATCCGATGCAAGTTGCTCCTGCTGCGATGTCTCTGGAGATATCCTGTATCATTGACTTTGTTCAGATTCCTCCTCGAGGTCATTTGCCTTCTTCCAAAGCCGCTGCTCGAACAGGAACCAGCTGCTAACATTGTTACTGCTGACATCCGAGCTGAAACCACCTTTCTAAAGCAGGGTTATTGATGCAATTGCCGAGACCACTGACTCTGTATCCACTGTTTCTGCTTTAGTTCCTTAGCCCCAAAGTTACCCAGTAACCAGAAAGCAAATTCACTCCCCTAACTCGGAGGGCTAAGACAATTACTCATCATAGAAACCCTACAGTGAAGGCGGCGGCCATTCAGCCCCATCAGGTCTGCACCGACTCTCCAACAGAGCATGCCCTATTCCCATCACCCCACATATTTACCCCACTAATTCCCCTAACCTAATCCCTCAGACACAGTGAGGTCCCTCTTTACCCCCGATAGCCCCCATACCCAGTGAGTCTGACAAGACAGAATTTAGCATGGCCAATCAACTTGACCTGCAGGGTATTGGATATCCCAACACCCGAGATTGGTAGAATTTTTTGATTTAGAACATAGAACATAGAACATTACAGCGCAGAACAGGCCCTTCGGCCCACGATGTTGCACCGACCAGTTAAAAAAAAAAACTGTGACCCTCCAACCTAAACCAATTTCTTTTCGTCCATGAACCTATCTACGGATCTCTTAAACGCCCCCAAACTAGGCGCATTTACTACTGATGCTGGCAGGGCATTCCAATCCCTCACCACCCTCTGGGTAAAGAACCTACCCCTGACATCGGTTCTATAACTACCCCCCCTCAATTTAAAGCCATGCCCCCTCGTGCTGGATTTCTCCATCAGAGGAAAAAGGCTATCACTATCCACCCTATCTAAACCTCTAATCATCTTATATGTTTCAATAAGATCCCCTCTTAGCCGCCGCCTTTCCAGCGAAAACAATCCCAAATCCCTCAGCCTCTCCTCATAGGATCTCCCCTCCATACCAGGCAACATCCTGGTAAACCTCCTCTGCACCCTCTCCAAAGCCTCCACATCCTTCCTGTAATGTGGGGACCAGAACTGCACACAGTACTCCAAGTGCGGCCGCACCAGAGTTGTGTACAGTTGCAACATAACGCTACGACTCCTAAATTCAATCCCCCTACCAATAAACGCCAAGACACCATATGCCTTCTTAACAACCTTATCTACTTGATTCCCAACTTTCAGGGATCTATGCACACATACACCTAGATCCCTCTGCTCCTCCACACTATTCAAAGTCCTCCCGTTAGCCCTATACTCAACACATCTGTTATTCCTACCAAAGTGAATTACCTCACACTTCTCCGCATTAAACTCCATCCGCCACCTCTCGGCCCAACTTTGCAACCTGTCTAAGTCTTCCTGCAAACTACGACACCCTTCCTCACTGTCTACCACACCACCGACTTTGGTGTCATCAGCAAATTTGCTAATCCACCCAACTATACCCTCATCCAGATCATTAATAAATATTACAAACAGCAGTGGCCCCAAAACAGATCCCTGAGGTACACCACTTGTAACCGCACTCCATGATGAATATTTACTATCAACCACCACCCTCTGTTTCCTATCCGCTAGCCAATTCCTGATCCAATTTCCTAGATCACCCCCAATCCCATACATCTGCATTTTCTGCAGAAGCCTACCATGGTGAACCTTATCAAACGCCTTACTAAAATCCATATATACCACGTCCACTGCCTTGCCCCCATCCACCTCCTTGGTCACTTTCTCAAAAAACTCAATAAGGTTAGTAAGGCACGACCTACCTGCCACAAAACCATGCTGACTATCACCTATCAATTCATTACTCTCCAAATAACTATAAATCCTATCCCTTATAATTTTTTCCAACATCTTGCCGACAACAGAAGTGAGACTCACCGGTCTATAATTCCCGGGGAAGTCTCTGTTCCCCTTCTTAAACAATGGGACAACATTCGCTAACCTCCAATCTTCTGGTACTATACCAGAGGCCAACGACGACCTGAAGATCAGAGCCAGAGGCTCTGCAATCACTTCTCTTGCCTCCCAGAGAATCCTTGGATAAATCCCATCCGGACCAGGGGATTTATCTATTTTCAGACCCTCCAGAATATCCTGCACATCCTCCTTATCAATTTGAAAATGATATCAAGGAATCTGGAGCTTAGTTGGGTCAACAGGGTTGAGATACCGATTTTTTCATTCTTTCATGGGAAGTGGGCAAGGGCAGCATTTATTCCTATCATAAATTAACAATGAGAAGGTTACAGTGATGATCAGGGACGGCACGGTGGCACAAGGGGTGACACGGTGGCACAGTGGTTAGCACTGCTGCCTCACAGCTCCAGGGATCCAGGTTCAATTCCAGCCTTGGGTCACTGTCTGTGTGGAGTTTGCACATTCTCCTGTGTCTGTGTGGGTTTCCTCCCCGTCCAAAGATGTGTGGGTTAGGTTGATTGGCCATGCTAAATTACCCCTTAGTGTCAGGGTGATTAGCAGGGTAAATACGTGGGGTTACAGAAATTCGGCCTGGGTGGGGTTGTTGTCGGTGCAGGCTTGATGGGTTGAATGGCCTCCTTCTGCTCTGTAGGGATTCTATTCTATGATCTATTTGTACAATGGAGTGAATGGTTTTCATTCCAGTATCTCTAATAAATAGCAACAATTTGCATTTAGTGTTGTGAAACGCCCCAAAGCATGTCATACGTGTTAAACAAAGTTCGACACTATGCCACGTTAGACGATATAATATCAGATGACCAAATGTCTAAACATAGAGCCTTGAGGAACATTCTAAAGGAGAGAGAGAGATAGATAGAGCTATTAAGGCAGGGAGTTCCAGAGTTTAGGGCCTAGTCAGCTGAAGGTTCTGTCACCAAGAGTTAAGCAACTAAAATCAGGGGTACACGAGGAGCCAGAATAGGACAGGTGCAGAGATCTTAAATGTATGGACACAGGTTTAAGGTGCTGGGGGGTAGGTACAGGGGAAATGTTAGGGGGAAGTTTTTCACACAGGAGGGTGGTGGGCGAGTGGAATCGGCTGCCGTCAGTGGTGGTGGAGGCAAACTCAATAGGGTCTTTTAAGAGACTCCTGGATGAGTACATGGGACTTAATAGGATGGAGGGTTATAGGTAGGCCTAAAAGGTAGGGATATGTTCGGCACAACTTGTGGGGCCGAAGGGCCTGTTTTGTGCTGTAGTTTTTCTATGTTTCTATGTTCTATGTTTGTCGGGCTGGAAGAGGCTACAGAGTTAAGGAGCTGGAGGCCAGGAGGGATTTGTAACCAAGGAGAAGAATTTTAAAACAGAGACGTTGCTGGGCCAGGAACCAATGTAGATCTGAGTGAACAGAGGGATGATGGGTGAATGGGATTTGATACCATTTAGGAAACAGATAATATTATTCTGGATGAGCTCAGTTTATGTAGGATAGAAGATAGAATGCTGACCAGTAATAGAATCATAGAATCCCTGCAATGCAGAAGGAGGCCATTCAGCCCATCGAGCCTATGCCAACAACAATCCCACCCAGACTCTACCCTTGTAACTCCATGTATGTACCCCACTAATCCCCTTGACAGTAAGGGGCAATTGAGCATGGCCAAACAACCTTACCCACACGTCTTTGGACTGAGAGAGGAAACTGGAGCACCCGGAGAAAACCTACTCAGGCACGGGGAGAACGTGCAGACTTCGCACAGACAGTGACCCAAGCCGGGAATCGAACCTGGGTCCCTGGCGCAGTGAAGCAGCAGTGCTAACCTACGTATTGTATTGGAGTAGTCAAATCCAGGTGGTGAGGGTTTCAGGAGGAAGATGTATTATTTAAAACTAAAACTGTCGGATTTCCTAGCTACTCTACACGCTCATCTCATGAGTAGCTGAGCGATAGGAGAGTAAGATCCCAGTTTCAATCCACAGTTTCCGCTTAATGGATAGTCAGAGCAGCAGTCAATGCAATCGACTTCCTTGCTCATGTGTTGGGCGGCGAATACCAGCCAGAGTTCCAGTGATTCCTGCTGTGGATGAACATTGGACAAGGACACAATCAGGTGAAGACACGATGTCCACCTCCCAAAGTTAACTCACCACCGTGATGGTTCACACATGAATAATGATTGTCTGGTATCACAAAGTCTCGAGAACCAATCTCTGGCAAGGGATCATCGTATTACAGCAGCCAGTGGGGGAAGGAAATTGGTGATGGTCGCAGAATTGGTTAAGTAGATAGCAATTCCTTGCTGATGAATCAAGACCTGATAAAGGCGTACTCAGCCTGGCCAACCTTGCAAAGTCCTCCTAACATCTGGGGATTGTGGTGCGGGAAGATATTATAAATCTTAATAGGGGGAGGCAATGGCCTAGTGGTATTATCGTTAGACTATTAATCCAGAAACTCAGCTAATGTTCTGAGGATCCGGGTTCGAATCCCGCCACGGCAGATGGTGGAATTTGAATTCAATAAACAATATCTGGAATTAAGAATCTACTGATGACCATGAAACCATTGTCGATTGTCAGAAAAACCCATCTGGTTCCCTAATGTCCTTTAGGGAAGGAAATCTGCTGTCCTTACCCAGTCTGGCCTACAGAGCCACAACAGTGTGGTTGAATCTCAACTGCCCTCTGAATAAGGGCAACTTGGGATGGGCAATAAATGTTGGCCAGCCAGCCACGCCAATGCCCCATGAATGAATAAATAAGAAAATCCACAATGAAAACCCTTTCTTTCTGTGTTCACCACCAGTAACCTGCAAGTGAAGGTTTGTTTTATTTATTCATGAGATGTGGGCGCCGCTGGCTGGGCCAGCACTTATTGTCCATCCCTGAGGGCAGTTAAGAATCAACCACATTGCTGTGGGCTCTGGAGTCACATGTAGGCCAGCCAAGGTAAGGACGGCAGATTTCCTTCCCTAAAGGGACATTAGTGAACCAGATGGGTTTTTACAACGTTCAACATTAGATTTTTTATTGAATTCAAATTTCACCATCTACCATGGTGGGATTCGAACACGGGTTTCTAGAGCATTACCCTGGGTCTCTGGATTACTAGTCCAGCTTCAATACCATTGACTCCCCACCATGATGAGGAAGACATGGATTTGATCACATAGGGAGGTATGAGCTTGATAACCAGAATCGAACTGAAATGCCATTTACAAGTGGAACATTTCCTTACAATCCCAGATGAAAATGTCACCAGTGTGAAGCACCGAGACAGTTAGGAATGTGTGTGAGAGCAGGTGACGAGCCAAGTTCCAATTTAGGGTCATAAATAAAACATTTGAGCAAATGAAAATGGGGCAATTATTTTTTTAATTCATATCAGATAATAGAATGCCTCAAAGGTTTGAATTAGTGGTGAAGAATATGTAGCAACATTGACATTTAAATGTCACTCAGAATGATTCCTAATTTAAATGTCAAATTCAGAGAATCCCTGCAGTGCAGAACAAGGCCATTCAGCCCATTGAATCTGCACTGACTCTCTGACCCAGGCCCTTTGCTGTAACCCCACGTATTTACATCGCTAATCCCCCTAACCAACACATCTTTGGACACTAAGGGGCAATTTAGCAATTTGGCCAATCCACCTAACCCGCACATCTTTTGGACTGTGGGAGGAAACCCACGCAGACACGGGGAGAACGTGCAGACTCCGCACAGACAGCGACCCAAGCCGGGAATCGAACCCAGGTCCCTGGCACTGTGAGGCAACAGTGCTAACCACTCTGTCACCTTGTAGTCAATATCATTCTATCTGATCCTATCTAGAGTGGACTCCTTACATTTTCCCTATGTTGACAGTTACAGTGCAAAATGATCTGACTTTCACACTTTTTTATTAACTCTCCATTTTATTTTCTCTGGCTTCCACCCAAGCAGCTTGTGACACATACAAGAAAAACCCCCAAAATGAGCTGGCAATGGGTACGATTTTTTATTAATTTGTGGGACATGGGCGTCACTGGTTGGCCAGCATTTATTGCCCATCTCTAGTTGCCCGAGGGCAGTTGCAAATCAACCACATTGCTCTGAAATTGCATGCAGGCCAGACCAGGTAAGGATGGCAGATTTCCTTCTCTGAAGGACATTACTGAACCACACGGGTTTTTCCCAACAATCGACAATGGTTTCAAGGTCATCAGTAGATTCTTAGTTCCAGATTTTTTTTTATTGAATTCAAATTCCACCAGCTGCCATGGCAGGATTTGAACCCGGGTCCCCAGAACATTAGCTGAGTTTCTAGATTAATAGTCAAGCGATAATACCATTAGGCCATCACCTCCCCCTCTATTATGTCGCGGCACAGTGGCTAACACTGCTGCCTCACAGCGCCAGGGACCTGGGTTTGATTCCCGTCTTGGGTCACTGTCTGTGTGGAGTTTGCACGTTCTCCGTCTCTGCGTGGGTTTCCTCCGGGTGCTCCAGTTTCCTCCCACAGTCCAAAGATGTGCGGGTTAGGATGATTGGCCGTATTAAATTGTCCCTTAGTGTCAGGCAGATTAGCTAGGGTAAATGCATGGGACTATGGGGATAGGGCCTGGGTGGGATTGTGGTCGGTGCAGACTCGATGGGCTAAATGTCCTCCTTCTGTACTGTAGGATTCTAGAATTCTATGGATTCTATGATTTCACCTTTTGTTATCCAGTTAGAATTTGTATGTCTCTAAACTGTGGGTCACAGGGATGTGGAAGATAGGATCAGGAGGAAGCTTTTCATTGAGGAGATTTTGGCTGACCTCCATCTATTTACCCATTTTGGCTCCAAACCTCTTAATTTCCTTCAAAAATCTATCAATCTCGATCTTGAAAGCTCGGATTGTCCCAGCATCTGCTGAAGAGAGTTCCTTATTTCTATCACTTTAAGTATGTCAAAGTGGTTCAAGATTTTCGTCCTGAGTGGCCAAGTTCTAATCTTAAGATCAAATCCCCTCATCGATCACCTGGTTTTGTGATCCTGCCCGATCGAATCTGTTTAAACAACTCGATTAGATCACTCCATGGTTGGCGAGACTCAAGGAGAATACAAACCAAGTTTACGCAAGCTGTCCTCAAAATGTGACGCTCTTAAACTCCAATATCACCCTGGACCCTAAACGCCCAAAACATTGCAAAGACCAGAACATGAGAGAAAAGTGCACCGGATCGCAGGATGGCTTTTTACCTTGTGCTTAAATCAATACTCACATTTGCTTGGCTTTTATTATTGAGGCGATGATAGAGTTGCTTACTGCATCATTGCTGGGTTCCCTCTAAGACAAAAGCATTTCTGTTCCATGTGGAGTGCTCTGCCGACAGGCTAGAATGCACCAATCATTTCGGCACGGTGGCACAGTGGCTAGCACTGCTGCCTCACAGCGCCCAGGGACCCAGGTTCATTTCCGGCCTTGGGTCACCGCCTGTGTGGAGTTTGCACGTTCTCCCCATGCCTGCGTGGGTTTCCTCCGGGTGCTCCGGTTTCCTCCAAAGATGTCCAGGTTAGGTTGATTGGCCATGTTGAATTAACCCCAGTGCCAGGGGGATTGGCAGGGTAAATACGTGGGGTTACGGGAATAAGGCCTGGGTGGGATTGTGGTCAGTGCAGACTCGATGGGCCGAATGGCCTCCTTCTGCACTGTAGGGATTCTATGATTTCCAAGTCAGCATTTCATGTGAATATGTTCACAGGTAGATTTCACCCTTCCATTGATTTTCCTGGTTACCCTTTCCCCTCCCCTTTTCCCCACCATGTTGCCCACTCTCATTTGTCGAGGCAATGGAAGGCTTTGCTCAGACGTATCAGTGTCACTTGTACTTGAGCTGCCAGCAGAAAAATCGTTACTTGCAATGGATACCACGAGCAATTTTGTCTCCTCTTCTGAAACAGTCTGACAACATTCGCTTCCCATTGGACACACTCAGTACATGTGTCGCAGTCTCTGAGTTAAGAGGATATTGTGTTGCCTTTGGTCCCTCAGCATCATCCATCCCCTTGCCTGAGTTCAATTGTTTCAGGCTCCCCGTTCTATTGTTTGTGCCTGGGTGGTTAAGAAAACAGCCCACGGATTGAGATCAGATAATTTCACACGCACCTTGTTCACCAAGCACCGGTCTATCGGGGAAAAGGCGGGTGAATGGGGTCGAGAAACTTATCAGCCATGATTGAATGGTAGAGCAGACTCAATGGGCTGAATGGCCTAGTTCTGCTCCTATAGCTTATGGTCTAATGACTATGTGCAATTAGGGAGCTCAATTGCAGTAGTTAGGCCTTAGAAAATTATAATAAAGTGTTAAAGGCCCTAAATTCTAAACATCGTAGGGCCAAAAACTCTAAATTCTGAAGATCGTATAGGTACCAGACCTGCATCGTGGAAGCGCGGGGCCAGATGTGTACTGGATACGGAGATTTTCGATCCTGGGTTGGGGGATGGCAAGGTGGGAATAAGAGGCAGACCAGGCCATCTTCCATCTTCAATCCTGGACCCAAAGTGCAGGGGTATAGTACACCGTGACCCAGATATGACAAACAGCATTATAGTTTCTATGGCAGGACCTGGTTTTAGCGCCCTTCCGGACTTTGGGACACTGGATAAGGGATCAGGTATCTGTTCGTAATGATAAGGAACGATAAGGAAATAGGGAATTTGCACAGTTTCAGTGACATCTGGGGTAGTTAGTGATGAAAAACCAATGATGTTGCATCGGTTGCCTATTACCAACCCACCTGGTATTCAGCCCATTGACGTCAAGAGAACTAGAGGCATGTCATAAATAAGAGCCCAGCCCAGATTTTATGATCGTTCTTACTAATTATTTTCTAATTTGTGCATGTGATGTATTGTAGGCCTGTGCATGCAAGGTAGCGTTTAAGCATCTCATCTTCCAGTTAGGCACATTACAGCCCTCAGGACTCAACACTCGAGTCCAACAACTTTAGAGTGTAATCCTTCTCCTTCATCTTAAAATTATTTTAATATCCCATACATTTATTGTCTCAATCTATAAACCTTCCCCCCTCCACCCCAAACCAGGCTGAGTCTTGTTCTTAAGGTTGCTACATCTTGTTGCAATCTCTCCCAGTTACAGTTTAATATACAACACATTCCTCCCTCTCTTTAGTTCTGATGAAGAGTCAAAAGGACTTGAAACGTTAACTGTTTCTCTCCTTACTAATACTGCCAGATCTGCTGAGTTTTGCCAGCATCCTGTTCTTGTTTCAGATTCCAGCATCTGACGTATTTTGCTTATTTGAGAGGTTAATGAAAAGTAGAGTAACTTTCTCACATTTGCACCATTCTATGCAAAACGGCACTGACTTACAAGGTGGCGTTAACAGATCACTAAATACGCTCAAAATCACTGAATGTAACACACTCAAACAGGAAACCAAACCGTCCTTCACCATCACTATTTACCACGAATATGTAAACAAATATCCAAGAGCAAGTGGCCAAAAGGCCAACTGAGGTTGAGATTCAGTAAAGCTCAATTTCTACTTGTTTTATTCTGAAGCGCATGGGGCCAGACACAGAAAATAATGATGGCTTGCCACTTATAAATAGTAATAGCACAGAAAGTCTTGTGGAAACACAGAAAACCTGGCACATAGAATCCCTACAGTGAAGAAGGAGGCCATTTGGTCCATCAAGTCTGCACCGACTCAGAATCTCCCTGTGAGGCAGCAGTGCCAACCACTGTGCCACCATGACTGGAGCAAGATCATAGAAAATACAATTATAAATATGGTGACATAGTCCAAGGCAGTCCAATGATAAAAATGGCAAACTCGCCTACTGACCTCAACACAGGAAATCAATGCGCAGTGGTTAGCACTGCTGCCTCACAGCGCCAGGGACCCTGTCAATTCCGGCCTTGGATGACTGTCTGTGTGGAGTTTGCACGTTCTCCCCTTGTCTGCGTGGGTTTCCTCCGGGTGCTCCGGTTTCCTCCCACCGTCCAAAGATGTGCAGGTCAGGTGGATTGGCCATGCTAAATTGCCTTTGATGTCAGGGAGATTAGCAGGATAAATACGTGGAGTTACAGGGATAGGGCCTGGGTGGGATTGTTGCCGGTACAGGCTCAATGGGCCCAATGGCCTCTGGAAGGGATTCTATAATTTGTGTACAGGAATTGTTGGTGGCACACTTGCCTTAAGAAATGAAGGAATTCAAGTTCCAATCTCAGCTAACACTTCAGTGCAGTACTGTGGGAGAGCTATATTGTTGGGAGTGGTCCAGTTGGGGTTAGCCAAGTTGGCAGTGAGGAAGAGTTAATAAAGGTGAATAATATCACAGGTCACAATGGTATTTCATTCAGTCCAACTGGACAGCTAATGCTTCACTTATCACTGTGCACACACTCTGATTAGAATGCCTTTGCAGAGTAAACTACAACAGTCTACCTGTTGGAAATATAAACAGCTCATCTGCTCTCACAGGGGGCAATAAAAGATCTCATGCTACTTGATGAAGAGTGAAAGGGTTGCATTTTTAAAAATACATTTATTTACTAGTGTCACAAGTAGGCTTACATTAACACTGCAATGAAGTTACTGTGAAAATCCCCTAGTCGCCACACTCCGGCGCCAGTTGGGGTACACTGAGGGAGAATTTAGCATGGCCAATGCACCTAACCAGCACATCTTTCGGACTGTGGGAAGAAACCAGAGCACCCAGAGGAAACCCATGCAGACACGGGGAGAAAGTGCAAACTCTGCACTGACAGTGACCCAAGCCGGGAATCGAACCCGGGTTCCTGACGCTGTGAGGCAGCAGTGCTAACCACTGTGCCACCGTGCTGCCCCAATATTTATCCCTCACCCATTGTTGTGTGCTTTGGACCTTGCTGTGTGTGAAGATTGCTGGTTCCCTAAATACTTCACTCGGCTGTAAAGCACATTGGGATGACCCCGGGACGCGAAAGGTGCTATATAAATGCAAGTATTTTCTTATAATAGAATCCACCTTGACCTACTGGGCAAAGACAGGCATCGGACAGGAGGGAGCTGGGACAGTTTGCAGTTCCAGAGAGGGGGAGATGTGACTGGAGAGAGAGAGGGGATGAAGGGGTGAAGGCTGAACAAATCTACAGGACAAGTGTATTCCTGTCCCTCAGCTGTTGGGTAGAGATTCCCAACACAGACACAAGGCTGGAGGAGGTTTGCTGTACACTGGCTGAAGGTTGCACACAGAGAACCATTGTAAACAAAGCCAAGAGAGGAGCTGGGACTCATCACAGTTTATATTCTTCGCCAGGGATGGACACAGGCTTGACAACAACTGACCTTCGGAAACAGCTGCAGCAGATTTTCCATCTGCACCCCAATGTTTTATGACCGAAACCGAGCCGCAATGACAAACCGTGCAATTACTGGAATAAACAAGAGTCTACTCACAAGCTCCCAGTCTCTGAACCTGGTCCCCCTGCAGCTCCGAACAAAGGCACAATCCCAAGGACTTCTCTTTCACACACAGGGAGAGGGGTTTGCAAATGTATTAACCATCGCAGGGTATCAGAGCCGAGCTCCCCCAGCAGCGGCACATCCCCCGGATCCCCAGTCCAGCCTGGAGTGTGGGTTGAAGGGCGGAACGGGGGCTGAGCCCCCCCCCTCCTCACTCCGCCACAACAGCTGATCCGCCGCCGTAAACACGGTGCAACGTGACCGGAAGATCAGGGCAGCTTCCCTGGGGACGCACTGATCTCACTCATTCAATCAACCACGTTCCTCCTGCAGTCCTCCCACCCCCTGAGTTTCCAGTTGATCTAACATTGCAGACAGGAGCACTCTTATTCGTTGGGAAACCTCCCTAGCAATCTCTACCACCCAGCAGGACAAGGGCAGCAGGTGCATGAGAACTACCAACCTGGCTCCAGAGTCCTTCCTAGGGGGGGGGGGGGAGCTTGCACACAATCCCGGAATTCCCAACTCAACGCCATCTTCACCACTGACACTTCTTATTCTTGCGAGGGTCCCCAGACAAGGTCAACATTTATTGCCCTTGAGAAGGTGAGGGTGAACCATCTTCTTCAACCACTGCAGTCCCTGTGGCACAATTCAGTGCGTCCCAGAAGGAAAAGGCAGTGAAGTGGGCAAATAATACTGGCCTTGTATACTTTAAAATGGAACACCAGTAAAACAGAGAAATAAGAATACTGGTCTGAACTGGTCTTGTATACCTTAAAATGGAACACCAGTAAAACAGAGAAATAAGAATACTGGTCTGAACTGGTCTTGTATACTTTAAAATGGAACACCAGTAAAACAGAGAAATAAGAATACTGGTCTGAACTGGTCTTGTATACCTTAAAATGGAACACCAGTAAAACAAGCAAATAAGAATACTGGTCCAAACTGGCATTGTATATCTTTAGAACATAGAACAGTACAGCACAGAACAGGCCCTTCGGCCCACGATGTTGTGCTGAGCTTTATCTAAAACCAAGATCAAGCTATCCCACTCCCTATCATCCTGGTGTGCTCCATGTGCCTATCCAATAACCGCTTAAATGTTCCTAAAGTGTCTGACTCCACTATCACTGCAGGCAGTCCATTCCACACCCCAACCACTCTCTGCGTAAAGAACCTACCTCTGATATCCTTCCTGTATCTCCCACCACGAACCCTATAGTTATGCCCCCTTGTAATAGCTCCATCCACCCGAGGAAATAGTCTTTGAACGTTCACTCTATCTATCCCCTTCATCATTTTATAAACCTCTATTAAGTCTCCCCTCAGCCTCATCCTTTGATTTGATTTGATTTATTATTGTTGCATGCATTAACATACAGTGCAAAGTAAATGTTTTTGGGTGCTATATAAAGCATACCATTCATAGAGAAGGAAATGAGAGGGTGCAGAATGTAGTGTTACAGTCATAGCTAGGGTGTAGAGAAAGATCAACTTAATGTGAGGTAGGTTCATTCAAAAGAGTGATGGCAGCAGGGAAGAAGCTGTTCTTGAGTCGATTGGTACGTGACCTCAGACTTTTGTATCTATTTCCCAATGGAAGAAGGTGGAAGAGAGAATGTCCGGGCGCGTGGGGTCCTTAATTATGTTGGCTGCTTTTTCTATATTTCCTGTTGCAATGGGAAGTGTAGACAGAGTCAATGGATGGGAGGCTGGTTTGCGTGATGGATTGGGCTACATTCACAACTTTTTGTAGTTTCTTGCAGTCTTGGGCAGAGCAGGAGCCATACTTCAAAATGGAACACCAGTAAAATATGCAAATAAGAATACTGGTCCGAACCTTTTTTCCCCCCCTGGGACACACACACACACACACACACACACACAGTTGTTTGGGAGATTCTATTTACTTTGTTGCAATATCCTCTTTTCATTTAGTTTGTTGATTTAGTTTACTTGGTTAGTCCAAAAGAGGTACAAATCTTAGATGGAGTTCAAAGATTTTGAATCAATAACAGTGATGTGGCTCCAAGTCAGGATGGTGTGTGGTTTGGAGGGGAGCTTGTGGATGGTGGTGTTTCCATGAATCTGCTAACTTTGTTCATCTAGGGCAGGGGCAGGAAGGTGCTGTTGATGGAGTCTTGGTTAGCCGCTACAGTGCATCTCGTAGATGGTGCACATTGCTGCCTCTGAGGTGAAGGGAATGAATGGTTAAGGTAGTGGATCATGTGGCAATCAAGTGGGCTGCTTTGTCCTGGTTGGTGTCAAGCTTCTTGAGTGTTGTTGGAGCTGCACCCATCCAGGCAAGTGGAGAGTATTCCATCACACTCCTGGCTTCATAGAATCATGGAATCCTACAGTGCAGAAGGAGGCCATTCAGCCCATCGAGTCTGCACCAACTACAATCCCACCCAGGCCCTATCCCCATAACCCCATGCATTTATCCTAGCTAGTCCCCCTGACACTAAGGGGCAATTTAACATGGCCAATCCACTTAACCCGCACATCTTTGGAGTGTGGGAGGAAACCGGAGCACCCGGAGGAAACCCACGCAGACACGGAGAGAACGTGCAAGCTCCACACAGACAGTTACCCAAGCTGGGAATCGAACCGGGGTCCCTGGCGCTGTGAAGCAGCAGCACTAACCACTGTGCCAACGTACTGCCCTGACTTGTGCCTTGTAGCTGGTGGACAGGCTTTGGGGAATCAGGTGGTGAGTTACTTGCTGCAGGATTCCCAGCCTCTGACCTGCTCTTGTAGCCACAGTATTTATATGGCTGGGTCCAGTTCAGTTTCTGGTCAGTGGTAACCTCCAGAATGGTGATATTGGGGAGGTCAGTGATGCTAATGCCATTGAATGTCAAGGGGGGATGGTTATTGCTTGCACCAGGATGACATGAATGTTACTTGCCACTTAACAGCCCAAGCCTGCAGTGGATTCAGAAGAAAGTTCACAAACACCTCAAGAGCAATTGGCAATGGGATAAATGCTGAGTGTGCCAGTGACACTAATATCCTTGGAGTAAATTGAAAGCAAAAGCAAACTCCATCCTCCCTCCAGGGGAAGTTTAGTTACTGTACTGGATCCTGGCAGCTATTGCCATTTCAACCTCAAAAGTTTTAAAATCTGGTTTAAAAAATGTAATAGAATATTTGGGGTCCTTATTTACCATAAATGTTTTAAAACAATTCAGTGGCATGTAATGGACAGTTTGATTTCTTGGAGTATAGAATCAGAGAATCCCTACAGTGCAAAAGAGACCATTCAGCCCATCAAGTCTGCACCGACCCTCTGACAGAGTATCTTACCCAAGCCTCTCTCCTGCGCTATCCCTGTGACCCTACATACCTGCATCGCTATTCCATCCAACCTTCACATTCTGGGACACCAAGGGACAATTTAGCATGGCCAATCCACCTAACCTGCACACATTTGGACTGTGGGAGGAAACCAGAGCACCCGGAGGAAACCCAGGCAGACACGGGGAGAACATGCAGACTCCACACACACAGTGATCCAAGGCCGGAATTGAACTCGGGTCCCTGGAGCTGTGGGGCAGCAGTGCCAACCATTGTGCCACCATGCCGCTCCCATGGTAGTAGGTAGTGACATATGAAATATTGAATGTCAGATGTGGCTCAGTGACTACTGCCTTCACCTGAGTTAGGGGTTGTAGGTTGTAGCACATAAATCCCAGCTGATGCTCCTGTGCAGTACTGAAGGAGTGCCGCACTCTTGAAGGTACAACTTTTGCATGATACGTTAACCTAAACCCCATGCTTTTCTTGATATATTATTAATGACCTAGACCTTGGTGTACAGGGCATAATTTGCGGATGATACAAAGCTCAGAAGCATTGAGAACCGTGAGGAGAATAGAACTTCAAAAGGACATAGACAAGTCAGTAGAATGGGCAGACAGGTGGCCGATGAAGTTCAACGCGGCGGAAAGTGAAGTGATTCATTTTTGGTGGAGAGAAGATGGACAGACAGTATAAAATAGAGGGGATACAACTGTAAAGGGGGTGTAGGAGGAGAGGGCCCTGAGTGTATATGTGCTAATTCATCAAATGTGGCAGGACAGGTTAATAAAGCACGCAGTATACTAGGTTTTATTAATAGCATCAAGGAGTACAAGAGTAATGTTATTTGTCTCTAAACTTAAACTACCTTCCAGGTATTATGTTTAGTGTTACAAATCAAAAGGACAGGAGTTGACTCAGATTCATTTAAATAAACTTCCATTCATTTCACACTTTAGGTACCAAACTTAAACTTATAACAGTTCCAACACTATAACTCTTTAACTGAACATTAGCTCTTATTCTTTAACTGAAAACAGAAACTACCCGGTTTAGAATGAAATGTCCAGTTCCGTTCCCAATGTAGATTCCATCCGAGTGGTCCTTGCTCTTACGGCTAATATTGCCGTCATTGTTGCTGAAATCATTGCTGTAGTCAGCTCTCCAACCACAGGGTCATGGAGTACAAGAGCAAGGAGGTTATGTTGAATTTGTACAAGCCACTAATTTGGCATCGGCTGGAGCACTGTGACCAGTTCTGGGCACTGCCCTAATGGAAGGATGTGAAGGCACTGGAGAGAATGCAGAAAGGATTCATGAGAATGATTCCGAGGATGGGGAACTTCATTTATTAAGCTAGACTGGAAATGTAAACTTGGAGGGAAAATGGGTCGGGAGAACTGATCTCACTCTTCCCAAAGGAAAAGTATCAGCAGAGAGTGTTACCGTCTTCCAGTTAACCTTTTTAGCAAATTTTAGCCAGATGATAACTCAGATATTATAAGGGTAGAGAGAGCTCTCTTCAGTCTCTCCACTGAAGAGTGTTTGTAGATGGTTTTCAAGATTGGATACAGAAGACTATCTGAGACAGTACACTTTCTAAATGATATAAACGTTTATTAAAGACCAAACGTGCAATTCACTTTTGCTGGTAATCACAACATTAATAATTCTAGAAAAATAAAGTGTAATCTTGTTTCTATAGAGAATCCGAATCTTACTAATGTTACATATAATTCCTACAGTGCAGAAGGAGGCCATTCGGCCCATTGAGTCTGTACCGACCACAATCCCACCCAGGCCCCATCCCCATAACCCCACTTATTTACCCTGCTAACCCCCTGACACTAAGGGGTAATTTGGCATGGCCAATCAACCTAATTCGCACATCTTTGGAGTGTGGGAGGAAACCGGAGCACCCGGAGGAAACCCACACAGACACGGGGAGAATGTGCAAACTCCACACAATCACCTGAGGCAGGAATTGAACCCGGGTCCCTGGCGCTGTGATGCAGCAGTGTTAACCACTGTGCCGCCTAAATTATGCCCAGGTGTGTTTCTAAATATATTGAGCCATTGTTTGACAGCTGAATTCTGATTTTAATTTTGAATCCCTGCTTCAAAGAACAAAAAAAGTTGCAGCACAGGAACAGGCCCTTCGGCCCTCCAAGCCTGCACCAACAATGCTGCCCATCTGAACTAAAACCCCCTACCTTTCCATATCCCTCTTTTCCAATCCTCTCCATGTATTTGTCCAGACGCCCCTTAAAAGTTACTATTGTATCTGCTTCCACTACCTCCCCTGGCAGCGAGTTCCAGGCACCCATCACCCTCTGTGTAAAATAACTTGTCTCATACATCTCCTTTAAACCTTGCCCCTCGCACCTTAAACCTGTGCCCCCTAGTAATTGGCTCTTCCACCCTGGGAAAAAGCTTCTGACTATCCATTCTGTCCATGCCTCTCATAATCTTGTAGACTTCTATCAGGTCGCCTCCTCAACCTCCGTCGTTCCAGTGAGAACAAACCAAGTTTCTCCAACCTCTCCTCATAGCTAATGCCCTCCATACCAGGCAACATCCTTGTAAATCTTTTCTGTACCCGCTCCAAAGCCTCCACATCCTTCTGGTAGTGTGGCGACCAGAATTGGCTTCAAAGGAGGGTCACTCTTTTTAACCTTTTACCTCTGTACAAATAGCTTATAAATCTGTATTTACAGCTGAGTTCCATCACAAGTTGTCAATGGGAAGGAGAATCTCTGATGCAGTACGTCACTTTTCCAGGAGCAATTCTTGCCCCCACCCCCACCCCCTCCCCCCAACCTGGACTTCAGTTTGCCATCGTTTTTCTGGCAATCCCTCAAAGTGTTAATACCCAGTGTCTGATTCCACAGAAGCAAACATCCCTACATTACTTTTAGCCAAGTGCTTGCAATTCTCAGATGAGCTTTGGCAGAGAATTCTGGCAGCTATCCGACTACAGGTGCCACCATGCCTGAGCCGCAGACCACACCGGCTGGTGTTCAGGTGAGCAAGGGTCAAATCTCTCAGTATCTCAGCATGCAAGGCATTTACACAGTGAGATATGGGGCCCATGCCTGCAGTAATTATTAAAGTTAAAGTCAAAAGTGAAAGTTTATTTATTAGTCAGAAGTAGGCTTACATTCACACTGCAATGAAGTTACTGTGAAAATCCCCTAGTCGCCACACTCCGGCTCCTGTTCGGATACACTGAGGGCGAATTTAGCATGGTCAATGCACCCAACCGGCACGTCTTTCAGACTGTGGGAGGAAACCGGAGCACCCGGAGGAAACCCACGCAGACACAGGGAGAACGTGCAAACTCCACACAGACAGTGACCCGAGTCCGGAATTGAACCCGGGTCCCTGGCGCTGTGAGGCAGCAGTGTTAACCACTGTGCCACCGTGCCGCCCCTATATAATTATATAGTATGCACGCCTGCTTCCCCTCCAATATATTGTGCCAAATGAATATGGAACTAATGGCACTCCTCCAAGACAGGCATCAATTAGTGGCATTGATGCATTCCTCTCTAGGTTATTCCTCGGTTGTTATTGCATGTGGAATGAACTATATTTAGGTGTATTTTACAGCAGCACAGCAGATTTCCATTAAGATCAATATCATCAATAACAGATTCTTTTTTCTCCTCACCTTGGTGTTTATCTGCCTTAGCTTGTTTTGTTTTTAACCAACCAGCTACGGAATTTGATGGAAAGGTTGAACAAAGTGTTGGCAGGCTTCAGAGCAAAAAAGAAAACTTGAGGCAGCAAGATTTGCCCACACATTGAATCATAGTATTCCTACAGTGCAGAAGGAAGCCATTCGGCCCACTGAGTCTGCACAGACTCTTACCCTGGCCCTATCCCCATAACCTCATGTACCTTCCCCGCTAATCCCCCTAACCTATATATCTTGGGACACTCAGGGGCAATTTAGCATGGCCAATCAACGTAACCCGCACATCTTTGGACTCTGGGAGGAAACCGGAGCACCCGGAGGAAACCCACGCAGACACGGGGAGAATGTGCAAACTCCACACAGACAGCGACCCAAGGTGGGAATCAAACCCGGGTCCCTGGCGCTGTGAGGCAGCAGTGCCAACCACTGTGCCACCCCGCACAACCACAGGACACCCACTCAACTTGCAGCATTCAATCTGGGCACGGGCAATGCAAATAAATAATGAATGTTCTCTTCCCCACCGTATGAGTGAACTCGGCGTAAACCTGTTTAGTTTGTGTTGTCCTACTCGGGAAGAGTGTATGAAGGCTGATGGGACGTTCACCACGTTTGAGCTCCTGAGCAGTAGGACAGCAATCCTTCTCCCAGAATATCTCTTATGGTGAATCCCTCAGCTCACAGCGAGCTGATTGAGGGCAGGGAAAGACCATGTTCTGGGAGCAGGAGGGAAGAATTGAAAATCCTCACAAGCTGTGCTGCTGTATTGTACACTGGCAGCCAGAGAGCAAGCTACTCAATCTCTGCTGCCAATGGTGCATTCTGGGTGACTGGGGGCAGGGGGGCGGGCAGAGGGGGGTGGGGTGGGGGGGGGGGGCGGTGGGGGTTGGTGGTGAAGTGGAGAAAATTTACTCATGGCAGCGCAATGGTCCCTTTTTCCTTGCGCCGTCCCTGTAACCCCACACATTTACCATGGCTAATCCATCTAATCTACACATCATGGGTCACTAAGGGGCAATTTAGCACTGTGCCCACCTATATCACAATTAGGGGTGGCACGGTGGCACAGTGGTTAGCACTGCTACCTCACAGCGCCAGGAACCCAAGTTCAATTCCAGCCTCGGGTGACTCTGTGTGGAGTTTGCACATTCTCCTCTGGGTGCTCCGGTTTCCTCCCACACTCCAAAGATGTGTGGGTTGGGTTGATTGGCCCCAATTGGCTAAATTGTCCCCTTAGTGTCAGCGGGACTAGCTGGGGTAAATGTGTGGGGTTACGGGAATAGGGCCTGGGTGGGATTGTGGTCGGTGCAGACCCGATGGGCTGAATGGCCTCCTTCTGCACTGTAGGAATTCTATGATTCTATGAAAGGGAAAATTAACCCAACTAAAACTGATTGGACGCTAAAAACAAACTTTATCTTCAAAGTATTGTGTTGCATCCAAAATACTTACGACATCGCACTTCAAAGTGTTAGAATCAGAATCCCTACAGTGCAGGAGAGACCTTTCAGCCCATCAAGTCCGCACCGACTCTCTGACAGAGTATCTTATCCAGGCCCTCTCCCCTGCACTAACCTCGTAACCCCATACATTTACCATGGCCAAACCCCCTAACCAACACATCTTGGGGCACTAAGTGTGGGATTCTCCAGCCGTGCTCGCCCCAAAAACGGAAAATCCCACCCGAGGTCAACGCACCTTTATATGGCCTGCCCCCATCCACTATGACCCCATGGTGGCATGGGAAAATTGCCCCAGAAGGGTCAATTTACCATGGCCAATCCACCTAACGTGCACATCTTTGGACTGTGGGAGGAAACTGGAGCACCCGGAGGAAACCCACGCTGACACGGGGAGAATGTGCAAACTCTACATCGACAGTCACCCAAGGCTGGAATCGATCCCAGGTCTCTGGTGCTGTGAGGCAGCAGTAATAACCACTGTGCCACCGTGCCACCCATCTTTGAAGTGTATATAAAGTGTAATAGCCAACCAATTCATGCAAGGTGCCCAGGTCAGAAGTCGAAGGTTTACAAATAACTGCCCACAACTGTTAATTTCCAGTAGAACCTAGGAGGTAATTTCGATGACTTTCCCACAAGATATAGCCTGTAATTAACAGACCACTTTAATTGTACCTCAGATTAGTAATAATATTTCACAACTGTTCCTGGGACCTCAGGCTGTGAGCATTGGCACAGAAATACATAAATGCTGATAAAACAACATTTCCAATCTGTTTGACAGATTAAGTACACTCCAAAGCCGGTCATAGGCTGTTATTTTGGTGTCAACATTGGAAAATACAATATTTCACTTCTAATATTGATATTTCTCACCCTGAGTGAGAAATTCACAAAGAGGCAAAGGCTTCAAACTTTTCCATATCATACCATTGTTATGGTTCAGATCAGAAACTCCAAAGGGTTTTATGGAGCCTGCCTGAATCATAAGTTTCGCATCTTGAATTTGGCTAGGATAAGCATGATAGGTTTCACTTCAGGTATGATTCAAATGACCCACCAGGGAGCTTTTATCAAACAAAGTTTATTTAAGAATATAGTTAACATGTATAGTAAGAAAATTAGCAAGAACGTTTATCAATGACAAACAAGAAACCAAAGCGACCCTATAATGCATAACCCTTAACAAATATACCTAATGTGTTCCAATCAAAACCAAAACCTTCCATAGACAAAACCCTTTAAACAAGTTCAACACAGCAAAGACTAATGCTCACGTGATTCTGGAAATTGAGTCCTTTGGTTGAAGTCTGCAGTTCTTTGGATTCACTCAGAACACGTTGAAGTCAAAACAGCTTCTCAGAACCCCAGGAAGAGACTCTCTGGTCAAGCCACCAACTGCAGAATCTTTACTGCAGGAAGGTAAGGCCTTTCTGTCAGATAACCAGCTGGATTATCTGACAGAAACAACAGGGAGAGAGAGAAACACTTCTTTTTAGCTTGCTGTCCCTTCTAAGACTAAACTGTAACTCAGAATTGAAAATAAAAGAACTTCTGTCACCTGACCTGCCAACCAGTTTTTTTTCCTCCTAACAATGCAGAGTTATAAAAAAAAATCCCAAAGTAAAAACAAACAACTCCCATCCAAGCTTCTAAAGTAGCAATAAAAGGATATCTGGTAGCCGGCCTGGTAACAGTAATGACATCAGCTGAGGCTGTGAGCCACAGAAATCATGATTTTAAAAAAAACCTTTCTTAAAGATACAATAACACTACACCATATCAACTGGCACTGAATCACAGAATTGTTACTGTGCAGAAGGAGGCCATTTGGCCCATCATGTCTGGACCGGCTCTCCAAACAAGCATTATGCCTGTGTGCCATTTCCCAGCCTTTTCCCCGCACCCCCGTGCATTGTTTCTATTCAAGTAATCATCTAACGCCCTCTTGAATGCTTCAATTGAACCTGCCTCCACCACACTTCCAGGCAGCGCATTCCAGATCCCGACCACTCACTGTGTGAAAAAGTTTATTCTCACATCACATTCTTCTGCAAACCACTCTCTCAATGCGCTCTCTCATTCTTGATCCTTGTTGTATCTGTCCAATTCAGATACTGCAACCAGTTTCTTAATTAAACTTTTACCCAGGTGCCTTTATTTATGAGAAGAACAAAGTACGAACACAGATAAATAATGCAACTAACTTTATTAAATATAGTTAACCCATAAATTACCACTATATATACAACAAACACCCAGAATTCAGCTATACTACATGTAAAGATGGATTGCTAGGCTGTAGATCCGGTCCGTGAGCCCCTCTGGTTCCTCTAAGCGAAGATAATTCTCACTGGCCATTTCTTCCTTGCTTGCTGCCTTCCTCCCTTCTCTGGTCTGGTCTCAATCGTCTCCCGTCCCGAGTCTTCGCTCCCAAGATGTCCGGAAGGCCTATTTTATCCCCCTGTGTCCACGCACCTCTTTTTCCACCTGCTCTTGACCTTCTGCCAATGGGGTCTCGGGAGGCGGGGTCTCAACGCCCAATGGTCTAGTTGATAACCTGTTGACAGGAGACCTGAGCCAGCTCCGGGCACCTTGGAGTCTGGGCCCATCTAGGCTGCGGACAATAGGCCGTGCATATCAAATAGGAGCGATGATCACTTGTTGGGTTATTGGGGGCTGATCCAGACATGCCCTGGCAGCCTGTCTGAGTTCTGTATATTCGAACATTGGCCAGGTCCGATTTTTGCTGGAACGAACCGTAGTTTAATTTAGAGTGCCCAATTCTTTTATTTCAAATGTCCAATTTTATTTTGGGCTCAGCACTGCATCCTTTTACAAACAGGAACAGTTTCTCTCTACACTGCCCAGTCCCCTCATGATTTTGAACATCTCTATCAGATCTCTTCTCAGCCTCCCTCTCTCCAAGGAGAACAGTTCCAATTTCTCCAATCTATCCTCATAACTATGTTTCTCATGCCTGGAACTATTCTTAAGACCATACGACATAGGAGCAGAATTAGGCCACTCGGCCCATCGAGTCTGCTCCGCCATTCAACCAAGGCTGATATTTTTCTCATCCCCTTTCTCCTGCCTTTTCCCCATAGCTCCTGATCCCCTTATCAATCAAGAACCACTCTATCTCTGTCTTAAAGACACTCAATGACCTGGCCTCCACAGCCTTCTGCAGCCAGGAGTTCCACAGATTCACCACTCTCTTGCTGAAGAAATTCCTCCTCATCTCTGTTTTAAAGGATCGTCCCTTTAGCCTGAGGTTGTGCCCTCTGGTTCTAGTTTTTCCTACTAATGGAAACATCCTCTCCACATCCACTCTATCCAGGCCTCGCAGTATCCTGTAAGTTTCAATAAGATCCCCCCCTCATTCTTCTAAACTCCAACGAGTACAGACCCAGAGTCCTCTTGTAAACTTCTTCTGAACTCTCTTGAATGTGTTCACATCCTTCCTACAGTGTGATGCATAGAACTGTACACAATATTCCAGCTGCCTTGTATAACTAGTGCCTTGTATAAGTTCAGCATAATCTCCTTGCTCTTGTACTCTATGTCCCTATTAATAAAGCCCAGAATACTATATGTTTTCTTAACTGCTCTCCATGTGTCCTGCCACCTTCAATGATCTGTGCACATAGACACCCAAGTCCCTCTGGTCCTGCACACTCTTCAGAATTTTGCTGGCTTTTTTATGTTCTTCCTGCCAAAATGTATCACCTCACCCTGTATAGCTAGTTTATTGCTAATTTTGTCTCATGCAATATAAATTGTTGTTTGCTCTCATGTTGGTAGTTATATACGAATTCTTGGGTAGTGTTCTGATGAGTGCAAGATGAAAAACTTTGACTTGCCTCTTTTTCAGTTGTTTTATCTTTTTGTGACCCATCATTTGCTTTTTACATGTAACCATCTTTTCTTTTATTCCCAATTCATGACATTGCTCATAACTCCATATAAGTTATTAATAAATCATCCATATAATATGTGACCTAGCCCTGACCTTTGCCTCTGAGTGCAAGTGAGCATACAGCAGCCCAGCTTGTCATAACATATGAACATAAGTGTGAATGTGGGGCAGCGTGGTGGCACAGTGGCACAGTGGTTAGCGCTGCTGCCTCACAATGCCAGGGACCTGGGTTCGATTCTGGCTTCAGGTCACTGCCTGTGTGGAGTTCTCATTCTCCCCGCATTCTCCCCGTGTCCTCTGGATGCCCCTGTTTCCTCCTATAGTCCAAAGATGTGTGGGTTAGGTGGATTGGCCGTACTAAATTTCCCCTTAGTGTCAGGGGAATTCGCAGGGTAAATATGTGGAGTTATATGGATAAGGCCTGGGTGGGATTGTTGTTGGTGCAGGCCCGATGAGCCAAATGGCCTCTTTCTGCACTGTAGAGATTCTATAATTCTATATGCAAAATAGGAGCAGAAGTAGGCCATTCAGTCCCTCGAGCCTGCTTATCCATTCAATAAGATCATGGCTGGTTCTTCTTAGATTCATGGATAATTACAGCACAGAAGGAGGCCATTCAGCCCATTGTGTCCAGGGCGGTCAACAAAGATGTGAATACATTAATCTCATTTTCCAGCATTTGACACATAGCCTGGAGGTTATGGCAGAGCAAGTGAATATCTGGACACTGCTTAAATGTTACGAGAGTTCCAGACTCTCACCACCAAAAAAGTTTCTCCTCAACTTTCTTCTCTGTCTTCTGCTTCTTATCTTAAATCTATGCCCACTGGTTACTGACCACTCTACTAATGGAGAAAGTGCCTTCTTATCCACCCTATCTATGCCCCTCATAATCTTATCCACCTCAATCAGGCCTCCTCTAAACCTTCACCACTCCAAGGAAAACAACCCCAGCCTCTCCCATCTTTCCTCAGAGCTCAGACCCTCCATCCCAAGCAGCATCCTGGTGAATCTCCTCTGCGCTCTCCCCAGAGCAATCACATCCTTCCGATAATGTGGTGACCAGAACTGCACGCAGTACTCCAGCTGTGGCCTAACCAGAATTTTATACGGTTCCAGGATGGCCTCCCTGCTCTACCTCGGCTAATATAGGCAAGTAACCCATGCGCCTTCTTCACCACCTCATCTACCTGTCCTGCCACCTTCAGGGATTGGTGGATAGGCACGCCATATCCATATCCATATTGGTGGTTATACACTCTGATCTTCAGCACTGTCCAGGGTTTCACCATTCACAATGTAATCCTTCGCCTTGTTAGCCCTCCCCCAAGTGCACTACCTTACACTTTCCTGGGATTTAGCTGAGCTCTTATAACGTTCACGCATGCCCACTTCCAATAGGACGAATTGGGAGTGATAATTCTATTTCTGGGTCGTTCCCTAACTAAAAGGGTCATGGGGGCCTGGAATGTGTTGCCGGGCAAGGTGGTGGAGGTGGACACACTGGGAACGTTTAAGACTTATCTAGAAGCTATATGAACGGAGTGGGAATGGAGGGATACAAAAGAGTGGTCTAGTTTGGACCAGGGAGCGGCGCGGGCTAATTGTTCTTTGTTTCTCGTTTCAAGGCTTCATTCTATGATCATCTTGCTGGTGCCAGTACAGAGCGAGACTGCGGATAGTTGGGAACCTGTCTCGGGGGCAGGGAATTCATATGGTGTTCGTGGAAGTGGAAATGAATAGGGTTGGGAAGCATTTTCCGATCAGGGCCAGTGTGATCTCCTGGACTCGTTTCGATCGCCTCAGGGGGTCGGAGAGGAATTTCCCAGATTTTTTTTCCCCATATTGGCCCTGGGGTTTTCACTCTGGGTTTTCGCCTCTCCCTGGAGATCACATGGTCTGGAATGGGGGGGTGGGGGTGAGTTAATAGGTTGTGATGAACAAAGCATCGTAGCTGTGAGGGACAGCTCGGTGGATAGGATATTAGGATGTTGATAGGCTGGAAAATTGGGCGGGGATCCTGGATTCAGGATTCAATCCTAGACCGGGGAGCGGCGCGGGCTTGGAGGGCCGAAGGGCCTGTTCCTGTGCTGTATTGTTCTTTGTTCTTGTTCTTTGTTTGTAAAAGAATAATAACTAATAACAGAAAACGGGCCTTCAATCAAGCCGCCGGTTTCAGCACCTTGGACAGCGGGCTTTGGCTACAGGGCTTCTGGCGCCCTCTGGTGGGCAGCTATTTCACTTGTGTAAAACTGGGAACTGCAGCTTTCTTGGTACCTTGACGTTTCCTTGTAGCATCAGGACATTCTGAGGTCTCCAGGTTTGACCTGAGAGAGAATGAAGTTTGCAGCCACTTCTTTTGATCTTCAGAGAACGATTTTGGATCTCAAATTTGAAAGATTGTCTTGGGGGAGCCTGGCGCTTAGAGATGCACTAAATGTGGTACCAAAAGTGATAAAGTCAGGTTGAAGTAAACGGAATGTGGGTAACGTGTTGTTATTAAATAAAACACAGGCCATTATTAATTTGCGAATCAAATTCTATTCGATTCTATTCTAACATCTTGTTGGGGAAGAAATACTCCATGAATTGCAAAACGCCACAATTTGCTGGTTGATTTGATTTGATTTTTTATTGTCACACGTATTGGTACACAGTGAAAAGTATTGTTTCTTGCGTGCTATACAGACAAAGCATACCATTCATAGAGTGCATAGGGGAAAAGGAAAGGAGAGGGTGCAGAATGTAATGTTAGTCATAGCTAGGGTGTACAGAAAGATCAACTTAATATAAAGTTAAAGTTTATTTATTAATCACAAGTATGGCTTACACTAACACTGCAATGAAGTTACTGTGAAATTCCCCTAGTCACCACACTCCGGCACCTGTTCAGGTCAATGCACCTAACCAGCATGTTTTTCAGACTGTGGGAGGAAACTGGAGAACCCGAAGGAAACCCACGCAGACACGGGGAGAACGTGCAAACTCCACACAGGCAGTGACCCAAGCCGGGAATCGAATCTGGGTCCCTGGCGCAGTGCTAACCACTGTGCCATCGTGCTGCCCCATTATTAATTAATTAATAAGGTAGGTTCATTCAAAATTCTGATGGCAGTAGGGAAGAAGCTGTTCTTGAGTCGATTGGTATGTGATCTCAGACTTTTGTACCTTTCTCCAGATGGAAGAAGGTGGAAGAGAGAATGTCCGGGGTGCGTGGGGCCCTTGATTATGTTGGCTGCTTTTCTGAGGCAGTGGGAAGTGTAGACAGAGTCGATGGATGGGAGGCTGATTTGCGCGATGGACTGGGCTTTGTTCAAGACCCTTTGTAGTTTTTTGCGGTCTTGGGCAGAGCAGGAACCATATCAAGCTGTGATACATCCGGAAAGGATGCATTCTATGGTGCAAAGGCTTTTCTGCCTTTAGCTTTGTACACACAATATCTCACCCTTAAACTCCCATATTTTTCATGACTTTGCTGCATTGGCACATTAATTGTCCATTAAGCTCACCACAGCAAATTAGAACTAGTATTTAACAATGTAATCACCCTATTAATGATGTGATCATTGTTAATGACTGCCATTCATACTCCCTTGTCCAGAAACAAAATAACATCCTTCATTGTATAGCAGATATTAAAAATCAATTTTTATTATTTTATTATTTTCTTTCCCATTGTTGTGTCTTTTTCCTCTCTGACTTATTCCAGTCTTTCTTTCCTTCTCTTTATTTCTTTTTGTGCACCTGATTTAATATTGAATTCACTCACTAATTCGCCTTCCTTCTCAATCCTTCTCCTTTTGATTTCTTAAATCACATTCATACAGTATCACAATGACAACACTTCAAAAGTATTTTTTATTCATTTAAGGGATGTGCTGGCTAGGCCAGTGAAAAACCTCCTCCAAGCTCGGCCTCCCTTCACCCAATTTAGATTTATTTATAAAGTCAGCAACACTCTAAGGTACTTGCTCGTACAGAGTACAAACCCAGAGTGCCAGTAACCCTGACACGCCACATTACGTACACATGCAGCACTCCCTAATTGGACAAGCCATTAAAAGTTTAAGGGAAAGTTTATTTATTTGTCACAAGTAGGCTTACATCAACACTACAATGTAATTACTGTGAAAATCCCCTAGTCGCCACACGCCGGCGCCTGTTCGGGTACATTGAGGGAGAATTTAACATGGCCAATGCACCTAACCAGCACATCTTTGGAGTGTGGGAGGTAACCGGAGCACCCGCAGTAAACCCATGCAGACATGGGGAGAACGTGCAAACTCCACACAGCCAGTGACCCAAGCCGGGAATCAAACCCGGGTCCTTGGCGCTGTGAGACAGCAGTGCTAATCACCGTGCCACCGTGCCGCTCATACTGCCTTAATCTGGGAGCTCTTCTAAGAGGTCCACATCATGGGCCTCGTTAAAAGTAATTACATCCAGCATTTATTGCCCATCCCTAATTGCCCTTTAGAAGGTGGTGGTGAGCTGACTTCTTGAACCCCTGCAGTCCTTGTGGCATATGTACACCCACAGTGCTGTTACGGAGGGAATTCCAGGATTTTGACCCAGCGACAGTGAAGGAATGTTTCCAGCAGCATTTGGACAATAGAAGAATATCCCTGGATTGCGTGTGCATTGCCGATGATATTGCGGTGATTGGCAAACCCAGAGAAGAGCATTCCCCAACTCTACACTCACTGATGACAGCAGCTCACCAAGAAGGACTTGTCTTTAGCAGCAAGGAATACCGGCTGAACTTAGGTCAGAATAACTTTTACACCTTTATTTATTCCAGTTCTGGGATGAGTCCTGACCCAGACAAACTGAAAGATGTACAACTCAAGCCCACACCCCTTGACAAAGAAGATTTGCAGAGGTTTTTCAACTGCTTGGCACCACTCATACCCAATTCGGCCAATAAAGAACCTCACTTAGAGAGCTGGTGAAAGGAAGGGTGTTCCAACAGTATGGTAGGCGGTCCAGCAACATGTGTTCAAGTCATTGTCAGAGGAGACATGGTTTCTACAATAGCAATACCCAAGATAGGAGATGGTCTTAGAGGTTGACACATCTCAAAAAGTCATTTAACAATGTAATCATCCTATTAATGATGTGATAATTGTTAATGACTGCCATTCATACTCCCTTCTCCAGAAACAAAATAACAATATGTGAAGTCCCATCCTTCATTGTATAGCAGATATTAAAAATCAATTGTTTTTTTCTTTCCCATTGTTGTGTCTGAATCTGAGGATTCAGGATCCTTTGACCTCAAAAAACCCCTAAGCTAATCATCATGCAAGATGCATCATGCAAGATTTTCACAGAAACTTCATTGTAGCATTAATGTAAGTCTACTTGTGACACTAATAAATAAACTTTAAAAACTCTTAACTTTAAAGCATGAAACACTCATGCTGGTCTTCAGATTTCACATATGTCTATTTGGTAAATGATTCTGTGTGGAAAGTGACCACAGACCGTTGGAAATGATTTGGCACAAGGCACTGATGAGTACGCCACCACAATGTCTTCCAATAGAGTCATAGCGTTTGATAATACAGAAAAAGATCCTTTGGCCCATTGCGTCTGCACCAGACATCAAGCACCGATCTATTCTAATCCCATTTTCCAATACTTGGTCCGTAGCCTTGTATGCTATAGTGTTTCAAGTGCTCATCTAAATGCCTCTCAAATATTGTGAGAGTTCCTGCCTCTACCCTATTGAAGAGGATTCTTAAGGATAGGATTTACGCGCATTTGGAAAAGCCCAGCCTAATTCATTGAATTCCTACAGTGCAGAAGGAGGCCATTCGGCCAATCGAGTCTGCACTGACCGCGATCCCACCCAGGCCCTATTCCCGTAACCCCACAGATTTACCCTGCTAGTCCCCCCGACACACGGTTTAATTTAGCATGGCCAATCAACCTAACCCGCACATCTTTGGACTGTGGGAGGAAACCAGAGCACCCGGAGGAAACCCACGCAGGCACGGGGAGAATGTGCAAACTCCACACAGACAGTGGTCCAAGGCTGGAATTGAACTGGGGTCCCTGGCACTGTGAGGCAGCAGTGCTAACCACTGTGCCACCGTGCCGCTAAGGGGAAGGTTAGTTTATTTCAAACATGTAAAACACAGGAAGAGGGTTCGCAATATCCTCCCCTTTTTGCATTCATATAATAAAAGAGGGATTAGGAAAAAATGAAGCTACAGGGCTAAAACCACAATCAAAATTAAACTTATTTTCAGATGTTATGTTCAGATGTTTCTCACAGAAACAGTATGGATGAGGGGCAGGTAATTTAAACTTGGACAGAACCCAGGTTCTGCTACTGCTTTTATTGATGGAGGATGGCAGACTATTTGGTTTTTCCCTTCACAAGGCAATTTTACAGGTTCTAGCAGCTTGTGGTGGGGTGGTGGAGGGGGAGGGGGCGATGCGGGGTAGTCATGAAATGGTTAATGTTTTATCCAATAAGTTTAATTAAGAATTCAGAATCCTTTGACCTCACAGACGAACTATCTCTGTTGACCAGGGGTTTGCCTCAGAAATGTAAAGGAATATTTGTGCTACCTTGTGCATACCATCACGAGATGCAGGAGGATTAGTAAACCCCCTATATATTACACAGACTCTTAAATTCTTAGTAAGAAGCCTCACAACACCAGGTTAAAGTCCAATAGGTTTATTTAGAATCACGAGCTTTCGGAGTGCTGCTCCTTCATTAGATGAGTCTGTAGAAACTTGACGTCTGTGTCGATATGCGCGAACGTCTTGGAGATCCTCTCAGGTGACTCACCTGATGAAGGAGCAGTGCTCCGAAAGCTTGTGATTCCAAATAAACCTGTTGGACTTTAACCTGGTGTTGTGAGACTTCTTACAAGATGGCTAATGTGGGCGGCACGGTGGCACAGTGGTTAGCACTGCTGCCTTGCAATGCCAGGGACCCGGGTTTGATTCCGGCCTTGGGTCACTGTCTGTGTGGAGTTTGCACATTCTCCCCATGTCTGCGTGGGTTTTCTCCCGGTACTCCAGTTTCCTCCCACAGTCCAAAGTCGTGCGGGTTAGGTTGATTGGCCATACTAAATTGACCCTTAGTGTCAGGGGATTAGCAGGGTAAATACATGGGGTTGCAGGAATAGGGCTGGGTGGGATTGTTGTCAGTGCAGACTCAATGGGCCGAATGGCCTCCTTCTGCACTGGAGAGATTCTATAAAATCACTGTGCCCACCCCAGTCCAATGCCGGCATCTCCACATCATGCTTAAATTCTTAAACAGTGTTACCTTTTGTGAAAATAGTTTTTGCAAAACGACCCTACTGTGCATGTATTACTCTTCATGTCTGTAATATTATCTTGGGGGGGGGGGGAAAAGAGAATGTTGTGATATCACTTTAAGGAAATGTGCAAATGAGTTAGTAGCCAGGATGCAAAAGGCAACATGTGACCAGCAGCTAGTGGCGTAAGTGTAGGAATTGTAGCTGTGTTGTCCTTGTAAGTAATAGCTGCTGAATCCCTAAGCAGATTTGTTTGTAGAGACATCCTGTAATGCATCATCAAACAAACTGAACCAGTGTATAGCTTCCCAGTCCTGCACGTGACAATGACGAGTTTGTGTCAAGCAGACCCAGAAACACAACACACTGTCCATTCTGTCATTAACCAAGATGGCCTGCTGCCTTCGCTACACTTTTATCAACTCACACTTTCGGCAAAGTTACAGGAATGGTTTTAAAACCTAAATGTGCACAAGCAAGTTTAGCTAATGGAGCCCGTCACAAAGATGCCCCATTACAGCAAAATCCTACCAAAACTGATGGACAATAGAATCGCTGGTAAATGTACTCAGTGGCTTAACACCAGCGTTCCCTACTGCACTAGAATGAAAATTCCTGGCTCCGGGACTTGTTACCTTCCTGTCCTTTCTGAGTCAGTATCAATTTACCAATTCACTGCCAATTTGCACAGAATATACCACAGGAAGTAGTTCCATACCACAGAAAGTAGTTGATGCCAAAACATTGAATGCGGCTAGATGTAGCACTTGGGGCAAAAGGGATCAAAGATTATGGGGAGAAAGCAGGATTGAGTTGGACAATCACGATGAATGGCGGAGCAGACTAAAAGGGCCAAATGGCCTCCTCCTGCTCCTATCTTCTATGTTTCTATGTTTCTAATGCCAAGGAGTGTTGTGCCATGGCCTTTTGTCAAATAGAATCAAACAAAGACATTTTGCATAGATCTCTTTGAGGTGTTGGGCACAAGAGGCTTTGACCTCATCATGGACTGGAATCAAATCCAGCTTTCCGAAGCAAAGGAATCGTTCAAATCTGATCCACTGTTCCCAGTGCCCTTATTTTGCCACATACTTTATGGTCAATAAGAGATTGGTGCATTCAACATTTCTACGTCGACGTCATGGACAGTGTCCTTCTATTTTCTTGAGTTTTATTTGAGGTGGAATCTCAGTTCGCTGTGTGTTCTCTATTGCCCAAGTTGAGTTCCAACTGAGCAGATAAAGCTTAAGATGTGAGTTTCACTTGAACTTGGGTTTGTGTCCACTGAAGTTTAGAAGAGTAAGAGGCAACTTGATTGAAGCCTTTTAAAATGTTAAGGGGTCTTGACCTCTTGTGGGGGAATCTAGGACTGGAGGGTCACTGCTTAAACATAAGGGGTCGTTCGTTTAAGACAGAGATGAGGAGAAATGTTTTGACTCAGAGGCCTTTGGAACTCTCTTCCTCAAAAGGCAGTGGAAGCAGAGTCTTTGAATATTTTTAAAGCAGAGCTAGATAGATTCTTGATTGAGAAGGGGCTGAAAGGTTGATGGGAGGTGAGGGTGGGGGTGAGTGTTGATCCAGAAGGAACTCTTCCAGTGTAGACAATAAAAATATAACAAAACTTACTCCAACTTATGAATCAAAGAAAAGGTTTAATAAAGAAACTTCATTACTCCAAACTTGAGGCCTCACCCTGGGCCATTCCAAGTTCTCCACAATTCCCAACATGTTCTAATTTATACTGAGTCAGCTGGCCAGCTGATCATCACATCATTCTGTCATTGGTTACATGGTTTACTGGATCAGCTGACCCTTACAGCTTGTTACCATTGGTCACATTACAACAGATCCAATGTTATCACCGGTTATATTCTCATAAGTGGAGTTGAGGCCACGATCAGATCAGCCATGATCTTATTGAATGGTGGAGCAGGCTTGAGGGGCCGAGTGGTCTACTCCCACTCCTAATGTCCATCTTTATGTAACTCATTTTTATCATTAAAAGATGAAGGTGGAAGAAAAGACTGTTTAGACTTGAACAGAGATACAGAGATGGCCTCAGAGAGATCTTTAAGACAGAGTATGGTGCAGAAAGTGGATTCACCCAACCTACGTGAGGAAGGGCAACCAGACTGGGCACTGACTGTCTGATTGGATCCCATTGGATGTCAACCCAAAAGTCAAAGCCAGAGTTTGACCTCCACTGAAGGGGGAATCACTGGAGTGGGATTTATGTCCTGCACCGACTCACATAGAAACAGGAATTCTAACATTCAACCAAAAGCTCATTCCTCAAGGTCAGGTATTGATAGCAAAAACCTTGAATAGTTTTAAGGAATAGCAGGAACACTGATGGGAGGAGTGGATGGGGGAGAGAGAGGATGAGACAAATTCTCTTCCTTGTTCATAGCTATGCTGCGACATGGGCTCGAACTGCATTCATGAATAATGGAGGGAAGCATCCTCTTATAAACTCCCACATCCATTGCAACTTTCCACGAGCAGCTTGTCAGGAACTGCACCAAGATGAAGATGAAGAATGTATTGGCCGTGTTTCATTGTTTCTGTAATCTAATGCATCATCAATCAATTTCCTTACCTCTGCGGAGCTTGGAAATGTACTGCCCTTTGCATAATGAGGCGGCTTATTGCCTGACCCAGGAAAATAACCAACTCCTGGTGACCGGTGAATGGTTCAATAGAGTTTGCCTCTCAGTTTCCTTTCATCAAGATGTTTGTTCTGAATGTAGATTGATCATTTTGCAAATCAAATGTGATTACATGGGAGCAAAGCAGTGGAGAGTGCACACACAAAGGGTATTTTTATTGTTATTGTGCCGTCTAATTTCCCATGCTTTGAAAGCTGCTACAATAAAAGTGTTTATACTGGCACAGTAGTTAACACTGCTGCCTCACAGCGCCAGGGACCCGGGTTCGATTCCTGCCTTGGGTCACTGTCTCTGCGGAGTCTACACATTCTCCCTGTGTCTGATTTCCTCTAGGTGCTCCGGTTTCCTCCCACAGTCCGAAAGACGTGCTGGTTAGGTGCATTGGCCATACTAAATTCTCCATCAGTGTACCCGAACAGGTGCTGGAGTGTGGCGACTAGGGGATTTTCACAGTAACTTCATTGCAGTGTTAATGTAAGCCTTACTTGTGACACTAATAAATAAACATTAAACTTGATATCTATGATTCCGCTTTGCTCCCACAGTCCAAAGATGTGCGGGCTAGGTGTATTGGCTATGCTAAATTGCCCCTTAGTCTCCCGGGATGCGTAGGTTAGAGGGATTAGCGAGGTAAATATGTGGGGTTACAGGGATAGGACCTGGGTGGGATTGTTGTCGGTGCAGACTCGATGGGCCGAATAGCCTCCTCCTGCACTGTAAAGATTCTATGGTTTCTTTCTATGGTTGTAGCGAGGCTGGTATTCATTTCCCATCCCTGGTTGCTGTTGAGAAGGTGGTGGTTCGGGAGTTGTATAGGGAAGTTGAGAATAAACCATGTTGGTGTGTGACTGGGTTCTGGGTAAGGAAAGCAGTCTCTTTCCCTCAAGCACATTGATTGAGCAGTTGGGTTTTCACAATAACCTGTTATTAATGACTGTTTCTTATTTCCATACTTTAAAAAGTTCTGGAAGTGCCGTGATACAGTTTAATATCACTGGATTATTAATTCTGACCTCTGGGTCACTGGTCAGTAATATAACCACTATACAGCCGTACCCACACATTATTGGATCATCTTATTGGCATCACTGGAAAATGTTGCAAACGCAGTTAAAATGAGATAAGCTTCATGTCACGATGATCATATCTCGCTTCTTTCTCTTTGTGTTCTCCACTTCTTCTATTCCCGGAGGTCCAAAGTTGTTGTTGTACAAACATAGACATCACTCATTCACATTTCATTACTGCAGACGGTTGCAAGATGTCAATATTTAGAGTAAAGTTATCTAATTGGACATTCCCCCCTTGGGTGTGTTTTCCTATTTTCTTTATCTTATTTTAGCTCGTGTTCCGTTCCCGTCGTTGATGACATTCAGTGACCAGTCTCTAGGGTGTGTGTGGAAACCAAGTCAGTCACCCCACTGTAGAGCACACCAGTTAGTGTGGGGGATCCTTTATTATCTTCTATTTCTATCCATATGGATTCTTTGCTGTGTCCCTTTTTACGACTGCCGTCATGTTTTTCTGAATAAATGAAGTGTGATGACTTCAGCCAGACTAATGAGGTTGGCTTGCTGGAGTCTGAACTACCTGATGAGTCCTATCGTGGACCATGTCTACGTTACGGGTTATAGATTGCACACCCTTTTCAGTTTCCTTAAAAATCTTTTATTGATGTTTTGTTTGCACTTCAGTCCCACGCTCCTGATCTACGGGCACCTGGTGCGGAGAGGGGCGGGTCGGGATGCCGACCTCCTCGTGAACCTGCTCCTGGGCCTGGTGAGACACGCCATCAATAGGTCCAGGCAGCGGGCGATCGACGGGGCCGTCCATCCCGACTGTCTGCCCCTCTACCGCGGCTACATTCGTGGCCAGGTGTCTCTGGAGAGGGAGCATGCGGTGTCCACGGGCGCGGTTGACGCCTTCCGCGACCACTGGGCGCCGCAGGGGCTGGGGTGTATTATCGACCCCGATAATCACCTTTTGGTTTGACGTTTTAAGTTTCCTTTCGACTTTGTTTTTTGTTTGGGCTGTTCCCCCTCCTTTTGGGGAGCTGCCCCTTTTACTTTGTCCCTAAGTTAATTTGAGTTCATTTATTACGTTGGTACCCGAAAAAGCTACCTGATGAGTCCTAATTGATGGTTAAATCAGGGAGCCTCATGCTTCCCTATTTAAAGCAGGTGTGTCAGACTCCCAGCCTGCATTCAGCAGGGAGCAACTGGAGAGCTGGCTGTGTACCGATGTATGGTGTAAATAAAGTAACTTGGTGATGGGACTTTCGCTTCCGTGGAGTTATTACATGAAGCTACACAGTCTTTCTCGCTATCTTTTCCAAACATTGTACACTCTGCAATACTTAATTCCCAGTCCTGATTTTCCTGTCGCCCTGTCTCTGTAATCCCTGCTAAACCTGGTTTCTGCCCATGCTTGATTGCCCCCAACTTCCCTATTTATTATCTGTTGATGGGGGTTTTCCTCTCGAGGCTACGTATTGCTAAATTTAAGCTAATGCAGAGACTCATGAAACACAGTGTACTGATTTAAGACATGACTTTATTTAACCGAACAGTCGAATGGGAGAATGATATAAGGTAGCCCAGCACTCAAGGTATAGAATACAGGCAGCCCAATGTCACTCTGAAGAACAATGCCTCCATGAAGGCAATTATACATTTACCAAATCATATTGCCCACCTTTCCGGTGGGCATTATCCTGTAAATATTAATACAAATCAGTCAATAATCATCCTGTTATTAACTCCAGCCAATAACAATACATATCCTGATCTCATGGGATTTCATTTGTCATTAATGACTTTACCTCCCTTCTGTTGCCCAGCAACATGGAACGCTGGACAGTGAGATGGGGGAATGATTCCCACTGAATTGAATCCACGTGACTCTCGTCCGACCCTGAGAAAGCCTTTATGTTTGCCTCCCACCTGTATTGCTCTATTCATCAAATTGGTAGCCACCTTGTTCCCAACAACTGCTGACAACGTAGCCTCATTCAGTAGAACTATTGTCCTTTGGAATGCAGGCCCCATCTCCTGACTCATCCCTGAAGCCCTGCTGTTGGTTGAAGCTTTCACAAAATGTCACTGAAAGCAAATTGCATCCATTTATAAATTCAAAATATATGTTTTAAATGAGAAATACTTGTTATTCATATAGAGCTGTCTTCTATAGCAAGAGCCTTTGTCAGCGCTCTCCATAGCCTAAGATCATTCACTCTTAAGTCAGTATTGTGTTGGTGCTCTTAACCCATGATTATGTGTTTTTATTAGCCGCTCGATGTCATTATCCACACCGTAGGTGTTGCTGCACTGACATTTTAACTTATTTTTTACAGGATTTCATAGAAACATAGGAACTAGAAGCAGGAGTAGACCCTTCAAACCTGCTCCGCCATTCATTTTGATCATGGCTGAAGATCAAATTCAATATCCTGATCCCCCCTTCCCGCCCATATCCCTTGAACCCTTTAGCCCCAAGAGCTATATCTAATTTCTTCTTGAAATCACACAACATTTTGGCCTCAACTACTTTCTGTGGTAGTGAATTCCACACATTCACTTCTCTGGGCGAAGAAATTCCTCATCACCTCAGTTCTAAAAGGTTTACCCCTCATCCTCAAACTATGACCTCTAGTTATGGACTCCCCAACCATTGGGAACATTCTTTCTGAATCTACCCTGTCTAACCCTGTTAGAATTTTATAAGTTTCTATGAGATCCCCTCTCACTCTTCTAAACTCCAGTGAATATAATCCTAACCAACTTAGTCTCTCCTCATATGACAGGCCTGCCATCCCAAGAATCAGCCTGGTAAACGTTCGCTGCGCTCCCTCCAGAGCAAGAACACCCTTCCTCAGATAAGGACACAATAACTGCACACAATACTCCAGCTGTGGCCTCACCAACACACTGTACAATTGCACTCACTCACTCTATGCTTAACCACCTTTTTTAGACTCCTGTTCTACGGCTCTGTTCATTCTCCTGCCGTCAGTGTGCTTCCTTACTTTATTCTTTCCTATGTTCCCCTGCTCTGTTTTGTTTATCCTGTGGTGCAGTCAGTCTGCTGCTCTTTAAGGCAGCCTGTCCCTCCTTGAGGGGAGCCGCTCTCTTTGGGGGGGTTCTTCAATTGGGGTGTTTCACTCTGATTTTTTTTCCTGCCTTCCTGGGGGTGTAAATAATGTTAGGGATTGGATCAGGCTTTGGCCTGTTGAAGCTCATCCCTCTATAGCACATTGACACTCCCATCACGACCATCCAACTTTGAACAACCCGAATTATTTATCTTGGATAAATGAGAAACAGAGCTAAAGGTTTCGAGGAGAATATCACTTTTTTTCAGAACTGAGGTAAGGTAGAAATTTGGTGGGTTTTATGTTGTTAAGAGGGAGGGGTGGGTTATGAGCAAAAGGCATGATCTGGGATACAGCAATTTTTAAGGGGAGCACAGGGAGACCTGGTGAGGGTGGAGAGGGGAGGAGGTGGAGCCAGGAGAGAGGGCAGGAGACTATAAGGTGTGAGGGAGGGAGAGTTGGGGGGAAGCGTTGCTGGCTGGACAAGCGTTTATTGCCCGTCCCTAACTGCCCTCCATTCCAGAGGTCATTCGAGAGACAACCACATTGCTGTGGCTCTGGAGTCACATGTAGGCCAGACCAGGTAAGGACGGCAGATTTCCTTCCCTAAAGGACACCAGTGAACTAGATGGGTTTAACAACAATCAACAATGGTTTCATGGATATTATTAGATTTTGAATTCAAAATTTTTATTGAGTGGTGGATGCTTGGAACTCGCTTCCGGGGGGGGGGGGGGGGGGGGGCTAGTGGAAGCGGATACCATAGTGACTTTTAAGGGGTGTCTTGACAAATACGTGAATAGGATGGGAATAGAGGGATATGGTCCCTGGAAGGGTGGAACGTTTTCGTTCAGTCAGGCAGCTGGTCAGTGGTCCAGGCTTGGAGGGCCGAAGGGCCTGTTCCTGTGCTGTAATTTTCTTTGTTCTTTGTTCTATGTACCCAAGAAACAGAGAGCAGTTCGACCAGATGGTTAATTTTAAGCATTTAATGTATCCATACATTCAAATCAATAATCAATAAAGTACTCGATCATTAAGATGACCCATTGTTCCTTTTCTTTTATGGGCCCCAAGCTATAAAAAAAGTGCTTCCAACAGGAGGTGACAACGGTCCTGCAGACAGAGTGGAAAGTCAGGTTGTGAACCCGCGTTGAAGGTAAATCATCGGGGAGGCGATGGCCTGGTGGCATTATCACTGGACTATTAATCCATGGAAATCAGCTAATGCTCTGGTGACCCAGGTTCAAATCCCACCACGGCAGATGGTGGAATCTGAATTTAAAAAACCCCAGGAATTAAGAATCTACTGATGACCATGAAACCATTGTCGATTGTCGGAAAAACCCATCTGGTTCACTAATGTCCTTTCGGGAAGGAAATCTGCCGTCCTTACCTGGTCTGGTCTGGCCTACATGTGACTACAGAGTTACAGCAATGTGGTTGACTCTCAACTGCCTTCCAAAGGCAACTAGGGATGGGCAATGGATGCTGGCCAGCCAGTGACGCCCATGTCCCATGAACAAATAAAAAAAATACAAACTCAATGTAAATGAGAGTACAGTTCTGTTCTATAACAGCCACTATTTCTTTAGCTCCTTTCTCTTCGATGCCATTCCACCGAAGCCTGTTTAAAAAGAAAGAGCGAATCTTAGCTACTGATGAGCATTATTTTCTGAGAGAAAGGTTTCCACATCAATTTGCTTGTATTTCTATTGTGAGTGGTTATTAAGGTATTAAGGTATGAACAGCCCACTATAATTAAATAATGTAGCTTTAGGGGGAGGGGAACGCATGCGGTGGCATAGTGGTATTGTCACTAGACCTGCAATCCAAAGACCCAGGGCAGGCACAGTGGTTAGCACTGCTGCTTCATAGCGCCAGGGACCCAGGTTTTCCATCTCGGGTCACTGTCTATGTGGAGTTTGCACATTCCCCCCGTGTCTGCTTGGGTTTCCTCCGGGTGCTCTGGTTTATTCCCACAGTCCGAAAGACGTGCTGGTTAGTTGCATTGGCCATGTTAAATTCTCCCTCAATGTACCCGAACAGGCGCCAGAGTGTGGCGACTAGGAGATTTTCACAGTAACTTCATTGCAGTGTTAATGTAAGCCTACTTGTGACACTAATAAATAAAGTGAAAGTGAAAAGATTCTGAAAAAAATCCCACCATGGCAGATGGTGAAATTTGAATTCAAAATCTGGAATTTAAAAAAAAGATGACCATGAAACCATTGTCGATTGTCGGAAACACCCATCTGGTTCGCTAATGGCCTTTAGGGAAGGAAATCTGCCGTCCTTACCTGGTCTGGCCTACATGTGACTCCAGAGCCACAGCAATGTGGTTGACTCGCAACTGCCCTCCAAAGACAACTAGGGATGGGCAATAAATGCTGGTCCATCAAGGCCCACAGCCCGTGAATGAATTCAAAAAAATGTAAATGCATTGGAAGCAGTTTAGAGAAAGTTCACCAGAGTAACACCTGGAACAGGTGAGTTGTCATATGAGGCTAGGCTGGGGTTTAGAAGAGTAACAGGTGACTTGATTGAAACATATAAGATCCTGAGAGGTATTGTTAGGGTGGATGTAGAAAGGATGATTTCTCTTGTGGGAGAATCTAGAACTAGGGGGTCACTGTTTAAAAATAAGGGGTCGCCCATTTAAGAAGAACGGCACGGTGGCACAGTGGTTAGCACTGCTGCCTCACAGCACCAGGGACCCGGGTTCAATTCTGGCCTCGGGTGACTGTCTGTGTGGAGTTTGCACATTCTCCCCATGTCTGTGTGGGTTTCCTCCGGGCGCTCTGGCTTCCTCCCACAGTCCAAAAGCGTGTAGGTTAGGTGGGTTGGCCATGCTAAATTGTCCCTTAATGTTCATCCAGCAGAAGGTACTCATTAGTTATGGGCAATAAAATGAAACAAAACTTACTCCAACAGATAAATCAAAGAAAAAGGTTTAATAAAGAAACCTCATTTCTCCAACACTTGAGGCTGCACCCTGGACCATTCCAAGCTAAACAATTCCCAACAGGTTCTTATTTATACTGTGTCAGCTGGTCAGCTGATCATCGCATCATTCTGTTATTGGTTACATAGTTTATTGGGTCAGCTGAGCCTTATAGCTTGTTACCATTGGTCACCCTCCAACAGATCCAATGTAATAATTGGTTACATTCTAACACTTAGTGTCCAAAGATGTGCATGTTAGGTGGGATTAGCCATGGTAAATGCACAGGGTTATGGGGATAGGACGGGCGCTGGGTCTGGGTAAGATGCTCTTTTGGAGAGTCGGTGCTGATTCGATGGGCCAAATGGCCTCCTTCTGCACTATAGGGATTCTATGATTCTAAAACGGATATGAGGCAAAACGTTTTCTCTCAGAGGGTTAAGTCTTTGGAACTCTCTTCCTGAAAAAATGGTGGAAGCAGAGTCTTTGAATATTTTTAAGGCAGAGCTGGATAGATTCTTGTTAAACAAGAGGGCGATGGGTAATTGGGGGTAGGTGGAATCCAAATTTGAAGTTATTACCTGAGTGGCCACGATCTTATTAAATGGCCTACTCCTGCCTCTTGTTCACATGTTCTCACAATTACCCTTACAGTCCAGTTGTTCTGATATGAAGTTATAAACCGACTTGCTTCACATGGATTGAAAACACAACAGCCGGAGTTTTCCAGCCAATCACACTAAATTCTCTGTCCTCATTTGCAACAGTGGCGGAAAGAGAATGACCAGAAAATTCCAGCCATCATCGCATGAGGATGTTCATGACATTCCAACAATGCCTAATTTGTATTCTTACCTCATTACCTCCATTCATTTGCTCCTGTTGATTACGGGTAAATGTGTGGGGTTACGGGGATAGGGCCTGGGTGGGATTGAGATCGGTACAGACTTGATGGGCCGAATGGCCTCCTTCTGTACTGTAGGGATTCTATGACTCTATGAAATTAGCGTTGCTTCCGGTTGTATATTGAAAAATGTGTAGTGGAGCTACTGTGAAATGCCAGTGGCTCTGACGCGGTTGTGTCATATTGCAACCATTTTAACAGGAAAGGGTGTACTTGGTACCTGGTTGGGTCTCTCTCCATAGTCTCCCACTTGGGAATTTTCACCAGAGTGGCAGAATGAGCGCATTCAATTGCCACATTAGTTAAAAAAATGTTGAACAGATTTTTCCTGAACTGAGTCCTTAGAGGACATAGAGAATAAGGTCTTTAGAAGATTAGAATAAGATCATAGAATCACTACAGTGCAGAAGGAGGCCATTCAGCCCATTGAGCCTGCACCCACAACAATCCCACCCGAGTCCTATCCCCGTAACCCCACATATTTACCTTGCTAATCCCCCTGACACTAAGGGGCAATTTCGCACACCCAATCCCACACATCTTTGGAGGAAACCCATGCAGACACAGGAAGGATGTGCAAACTCCACACAGACAGACACCCAAGGCCGGAATTGAACCCGAATCCCTGGCACTGCGAGGCAGCAGTGCTAACCACTGAGCCATCGTGCCATCCACACATTGTTCCAGCCCAGTCTTTAATTGTTCTTGCAGGTGGGGAAGGAGTTAGCCAAGTAAGCACGTTAGGGTGTGTTGAGTTGGAACTGTGGTTGTGAACCCTTTTCAAACACAATCACTTTCAGGCTTTAAGGGAATGGGTGTGAATTAATTACTGAAAGCTAAAATCAGTCTCCATCGGTTGAAGATCCAGCTCGTAGCTGGGAAACTCAGTTGGTGTTGTCACAGATAACTGACTAAGAGCTGATCAAGAACCCTGGGTTGCACAGAGGATGATTACTGGCAGCAAAATGAAATCACCACTCAGTATTTGAGAAACAAATCCTAGAATATGCTTCAGTTTGGAGTTCAGATGATGAATTATGATGCCATTTGAACCCTTAATGAGATCAGTACTTCTTAACCCATTACCAGATGTCCATGGTTCTCTATGCAAACCACTGATTATATCAACAGATAACCTTGATTGTCTAAGTGCCTTCAAACTCACTGCTACACATGGATTATATTTATTACGTTTCTTAATATGAATTTGTAAATAATCCGGCAGACATGGGGCTCTAACCATCGTATTTAGACCATCAATTTTTGACTCATTTTACTGACTTAATTATATTGTCCCTGCATACATTTCACAGTTGTAATTGGGCAGAAAGGCACTGGTGTCAGTTACAGTCAGGTTTATGTGATTAGACGCTGTGTAATGTGCCAGGGATGGTGTATCCTGTTACAAACTAAACTTTTGTCAATCCCATCACATGGCAGCTGGGGTCTGTAGAGTGAATGGTTTAGCCCGGTGTACAGCCAGTGTTGTCTTGCTTCTTTCTCACTTGCAGGGTCGCCCTGTTCCTCAAGAGTTAACTCCTCTCAGCCATTAACTTCACCCTCCGAGCAAGGAGAGTGTTTGCCGTTGGGGTAAAAGTGGAAAGCTTGGTTCACCGCCACTATCCAAAGTGGGCGGGAAATTGGGGCTAGTGTACGCCTGAATTTCCAGTACGGGTTGGTGTGGAGAACCTCAAGTAGCACAACTCAGATAATCTCCCCCAAGTGTCAGCAGGCAATGTCCCTGTGGAGGTGAGGTTCTCATATTATCATAGAATCCATACAGTGCAGAAGGAGGCCATTCAGCCCATCGAGTCTGCACCAACCAAAATCCCACCCAGGCCCCTATTCCCGTAACTCCATGTATTTACCCTAGCTTTCCTCCCCCCCCCGACACTAAGGGGCAATTGAGCATGGCCAATCCACCTGACCCACACATCTTTGCAGTGTGGGAGGAAACTGGAGCATCCGGAGGAAACCCACGCAGATACAGGGAGAACGTGTAAACTCCACACAGGCAGTCACCCAAGCCGGGAATCGAATCCGGGGTCCCTGGCACTATGAGGCAGCAGTACTAACCACTGTGCCACCGTGCCGCTTCTCTCCTTCTCTCCACCTGTTCTCTGCTTAACCACCCGTCAGTCTGAGCGTGCTGATGATAGCCTGGAAGGAATTCGGCAATTTAAGCATCTTCAAAACCTGAAATAACTTTGTCTCTTTTGGATATCTTTACTGGCTTGCTTGTATTTGAAGGTCTTTCTGTTTCTGTTGGCCGTGTTTTCGACCTCCCCCGATTTGTATTTTACTGTTTATTTTCGCAAATTTAATGATTATCCATTACTGTCCGAGACGTTTTTAAATCAGCTATAGATGACGGGGTTAAATTTGTATGCAGACAGTGGGAAGTCTTCACATTGCAATTTAGATCAACTAATATTGCTTGCTGAAGCACCTCGTGTCTCTGAACGAAGGCGTCACGGTGCAATAAATTTCCAATGTAACTGGATTGCTCAGCAGGGCAACTCAGTCCCCTGGGCTTGAGGAGAAAACAGCATTAGATTGCACAGCAACTTTTGAGTTATAAATGGAGATGTGCCCAATGCTGTGCTCCCATCTCGATAGTTTATTCACTCTTTGGGAAGGCAGTGTGATCATTAATAATAAACACTGTTTCCCTTGCCAACACAAGATGGCCGCCCATAGCAGTCTGCTCCTGCGCACTGAGGCAGACAAACACAGATATCCAATACTGTCACTCCACTGTGCCCAGCCGGCCAGCAGCCCTCCCACACCCCATCCCCCCTCCCATACCCTCTTCCTTCTCCCCTCCCCTTCACTCCACCCCCTCCACATACCCTCTTCCTCCTCCTCACCCCATCCCATCCTGCTCAGCCCCTCTTCCTCACAACCCTCCTCTTTACCCATCGCTCTCAATACAATTAATGTTACCAGGGAGGCAGTGCTTGGTAGACTAACGGGACTGAAGGTGGACAAGTCCCCGGGCCCGGATGGAATGCATCCCAGGCTACTGAAAGAAATGTCAGAGGTAATAGCGGATGCGTTAGTGGTTATTTATCAAAATTTGTTGGATTCTGGGGTACTGCCGGTGGATTGGAAAACGGCTAATGTTACGCCGCTGTTTAAAAAAGAAAATAGACAAAAAGTGGGTAACTACAGGCCGGTTAGCTTAACGTCTGTAGTTGGGAAAATGCTGGAATCCATCATTAAAGAAGAAATAGCAGGCCATCTGGATAAGAATGGTTCGATTAAGCAGACGCAGCATGGATTCATGAGGGGAAAGTCGTGCTTGACGAACTTGTTGGATTTTTATGAAGATGTGACTAGTGCGGTTGACGGAGGGGAACTGGTGGATGCGGTGTTTTTGGATTTCCAAAAGACGTTTGATAAGGTGCCTCACAAAAGGTTGCTGAAGAAGATTAGGTCACACGGAGTTGGGGGTAGGGTGTTAGCGTGGATTGGGGATTGGCTATCCAACAGGAAGCAGAGAGTCGGAATAAATGGGCGCTTTTCTGGTTGGCGGATGGTAACTAGTGGCGTGCCGCAGGGATCGGTACTGGGGCCTCAACTATTTACCATTTATATAGACGATCTGGAGGAGGGGACTGAGTGTAGGGTAACAAAGTTTGCAGACGACACAAAGATAAGTGGAAAAGTGAATCGTGTGGAGGGCATGGAAAGTCTGCAGAGAGATTTGGACAGGCTGAGTGAGTGGGTGAGGATCTGGGAGATGGAGTATAACATTAACAAATGCGAGGTTGTTCACTTTGGAAGAAATAATAGCAAATTGGATTATTATCTAAATGGAAAGAAATTACAACATGCTGCTGTGCAGAGGGACCTGGGGGTCCTTGTGCATGAGACGCAAAAACCCAGTCTGCAGGTGCAACAGGTGATCAAGAAGGCAAATGAGATGTTGGCCTATATCACAAGGGGGATAGAATATAAAAGCAGAGATGTCTTGCTGCATCTGTACAGGGCATTGGTGAGGCCGCAGCTGGAATACTGTGTGCAGTATTGGTCCCCTTATTTGCAGAAGGATATATTGGCCTTGGACGGAGTGCAGAGAAGGTTCACCAGGTTGATACCAGAGATGAGGGGTGTTGATTATGAGGAGAGACTGAGCAGATTGGGTTTGTACTCGTTAGAATTTAGAAGGCTGAGGGGGGATCTTATAGAGACCTATAAGATAATGAAGGGGCTGGATAGGGTAGAGGTGGAGAGATTCGTTCCACTTAGAAAGGAAGCTAGAACTAGAGGGCACAGCCTCAAAATAAAGGGGGGTCAGTTTAGGACAGAGTTGAGGAGGAACTTCTTCTCTCAGAGGGTGGTGAATCTCTGGAATTCTCTGCCCACTGAAGTGGTGGAGGCTACCTCGCTGAATATGTTTAAATCACAGATAGATGGATTCCTGATCGGTAAGGGAATTAGGGGTTATAGGGATCAGGCGGGTAAGTGAAACTGATCCACTTCAGATCAGCCATGATCTTATTGAATGGCGGGGCAGGCTCGAGGGGCTAGATGGCCTACTCCTGCTCCTATTTCTTATGTTCTTATGTTCTCTCCTCCTCCTCCTCACACCACTCCCTCTCCCCTCCACCCAATCTCCAACCTCCTCACACCCTCTACCTCCTCACCTTCCACCCCTTCACCACATCCCTCTACTTCTCATACTCTCTTCCTCCTTCTCACGCCCATCCCCTTTCTCCTCCTCACCCCACCCTCATCCTCACACCCTCCCTCTCACCCTCCACCCCCTCCTCCTCACCCCACCCCTTTCATCCTCAAACCCTCCTCCTTGTCATCGCCCTTTCCTTCACCCTAACCCCTTCCTCCTCCTCACCCCAACACCATCTTCCTCCCCCCTCACACCGCATCCCCCCTTCCCTTCACCCCATAACCTTTCCTCCTCCTGACCCTGTATTCCCCCCCTCCCTCAACCTCCTCTTCCTCTGCAAGGCCACTGCCTCACTTCAAAACTCCCTGCCTGAGAGTGGAGTCCAAATGAGGCCCCGACCCAGAAAACCGACTCCCTCTCCATGATTGATAGGCATTCCGGCCAATCCACTTCAATTAGGAGTTAAAGGGTGCTGGCTAAAACACAGCCGTGATGATATGGGCAGCGCCATCTTTGCTGCTCACAGCTGCCTACCCTGTCACTCACCATGATGCACTGGAATAAAACACTGAAGCAATCCATGTGAGGAGTTGGCATCAAGCACAAGCCAGTGGTAAATGACATGAAGGAAGTTCCTCTAAATCGGTGTGCAATGAATCCTTCACTATCTGTGTTTTGCAGTGTTCCAATTCACTCCAAAGAAAGTTGATAGAGGAAATGGAGACAATGTTGTGAGGATGGAGCCATGCCTGATTATTCATAATGCAGCCCATGACAGCATAGCCTATTTGGACTTTCATATGACAGAAAGGCCTCTTTATTTATTTTATTACTGTCACAAGTAGGTTTACATTAACACGGCAATGAAGTTACTGTGAAAATCCCCTAGTCGCTACACTCCGGCGCCTGTTCGGGTACACTGAGGGAGAATTTAGCACGGCCAATGCACCCAACCAGCACGTCTTTCAGACTATGGGAGGAAACCGGAGCACCTGGAGGAAACCCACGTAGACACGAGGAGAACGTGCAGACACGGGGAGAACGTGCAAACTCCGCACAGACAGTGACCCAAGCCGGGAATCGAACCCAGGTCCCTGGCGCTGTGAGGCAGCAGGGCTAACCACTGTGCCACCGTGCTGTTATTGGTCAATATAAAAGAGGATTGTTGGTGCCCACAAAATTGTTTGTCAGTATCAGTTACTGCTTTGAACGTTGGGTTAATCAAGATGGGTTTGAAAGACATGCTGTCCGAAAGACCTGAGGGACTCCGCGCATCATATCCTGCCAATCAGCCAAAGAGCCATTTATAAATACTCTCTGTTTTCTGCCAGTCAGCCAATCTTCAATCCATGCTGATGTGCATGAGCTTTGATTTTTTGCAATAATCTTTGATGTGGCACCTTATCAAATGCTTTCTGGGAATCCAAATACAGTACATCTACAGGTTCTCCACTGTCCACAGCACATGCCACACCTTCAAAGAACTCTAGTGAATTGGTTAGACATGATTTTCCTTTCATAAAAACATGCTGATTCTTCCCGATCACCTTGAGCTTGTCTAGGTGCCCAGTTGTAACCTCTTTAATGATTCATTCTAACACATTCCCCATGACAGCAAAGATAACTGATCTATAATCTCCTGTTTTCTGCCTCCCTCCCATCTTGAATAGAGGGGTTATATTTGCGACTTTCCATGTCACTTGCAACCGCAGAGACTATGTGGGAGTAATCGTCGTTACCTCTCCTTGAAACGATTTTGTGAATCAGAGCAACAGATGCGAAGAACGCCTGCAGAGCTTTGCACGGGAAAGCTTGTTGGGTTCTTACAAAAGTGAATAAATCTCATACTATCTGTGAACAAAATTGGTTGTGATGTCGGATTTATGGAATGGAATGCTGAGGGCACTCTTCACTGAAAGGGATAGTTTTCTTTGCAAGCTCCACAAAGCCACCTTGGCAACGCTCAGGAGGTTGCTTGGGGTAGTTTTCAAAATGCAATGCATCCGTAGGAAGGTTTGGTCCTGATATCTGTAAGGGCTGACGTGGTGTGCGATGAAATATCAAGGATAGTGTCGAAGGATTTCCGATGTTCCGATGGTGCATATCTCCTGGACAGGCATAAGGATGGTGGTGTGTAGGAACACACAGAAAGTAGGAATACCGCACATGTCCCACAACAAGGGATGTCCCACAATGTAATTTACCTGTGTCTCAATGGACTGCGCTAAAAGGTTGCATTTTGAAGAACCTGAAAAGCCTTTATTTCCACTATGCTGCTAAGCTGTGAGGTTGGGATCAGTGGCACACCCCTCAGGTCTGGTCAAAAGCAAAATGGAACAGTTTGATAACAACAAGACTGATGCCCAATAGAGAACAGCCTGACTCCAAAGCCTTTCCACCAGATTATTTTTTTATTGATTCGTGGGACATGGGCATCGCTGGCATTTATTGCCCATCCCTAGTTGTCCTTGGAGGGCATTTGAGAGTCAACCACAATGCTGTGGCTGACAAGTCTCTGGGTACAGATGGACTTCATCCTAAGGTCTTAAAAGCAGTGGCTAATGTGGTAGTAGATGCATTGATGTTAATTTTCCAAAATTGATTAGGCCAGACCAGGTCAGGACAGCAGATTTCCTTTCCTAAAGGGGCATTAGTGAACCAGATGGGTTTTTCCGACAATTGACAATGGTTTTATGGTCATCAGTAGATTCTTAATTCCAATTTTTTTTATTGAATTCAAATTTAGCACCTGCCGTGGCAGAATTCGAACCCAGGTCTCCAGAACATTGCTGAGTTTCTGGATTAATAGTCTAATGATAATACCACTAGGCCATTGCTTTCCCCAGACAGACCACACAATAATGTAAACTTGTGGGGCGCTCGGAAAGTCATCATTTGACATTAAGATCTTCCTGTGAAAGGATGTGTAAAACCTGCAAGTACGCATAAACCTGTGAGAAAGTTAAGAGTGTTGTCGATTGTGTGACGAGACTGTGCCTTTAAAAAGTATATTTTTATCATGCAGGTTTTTTCAAACAGGTTCTGGTATTTTATTGTTGCTGAAATGTCTGGAAGTGGTGACCTCTAATTGCTGCTGAAGCAATGTACTGGACTTCATGTTTGTTTTAAATCTGGCCTAATGCAGTGTCCTGGGGGTTTTATGATCCTTTTGGAATTGCTGGTGGAGAATGGTTGACAGGACAGGTGATGCCTGGGGGGAACAGTTTTTCTTTCCACTGAAAAGTCCAAGTCTGTAGTTTCATTTTGCTCAGAAGCTGTTTGGACTTGAGACAGGAAGCATTGTTTCTTGTTTCCCTCTCTCTAGAGTTGGAAATTCTGCTGTCTGTGAGTTGCTGCCAGAAGCTGGTGGAGGCAGGCAGTGTCTCTGTCTCTCTCTCTCTCTCTCTCTCTCCAGAAGGGTGCTGAAAGTTCCAGGACTGGGAAGCCTTAGAGTTTTAATCCTACATTCAAATGACCAATTCACAGAAGGTGTTAAAAAGCTGCAAAATCTACCATCCTTGCTTTTTATGCCAAATTTAGAAAGGGGTGTATATTTGTGGGTGTTTTTTGACTTGGAACATCATAGATAGCTAGCTGTTAAGCTTTACATTACATCGTGGTTGATTCTTGTAAGTGGTCGAAGTTATGTTAATTTTTCTTATTATATGTTAGCTGTGTTCTTAAATAAACTTTGTTTGATAAAAGTTTCCTCGTGGGTCACCCGAATCATGTTTGGAGTGAAACACCTTATGCTCACCCCTGCCAAATTCAAAGTGGAAAACTTAAGATCCAGATTATCTTCATAAAACACCTTGGAATTTCTGGCTTGACTCATAATGTGTCAATTAGGTTGTAATTCCAGCTCTGGCCAAATATTTAATTCACTTTCTTCTGCAAGATTAAGAATACTCACTTCAAATAAAACACAATGGAGTTGCTGAAACTTGTGAAACTATAGCTAAAAGCAGTTAAAAACGCAAGATGCTGGTAGGGAAAAAATAAGTTACAACAACAGTTGTGGAAATTAAAGAACAAAGAACAAAGAACAAAGAAAATTACAGTACAGGAACAGGCCCTTCGGCCCTTCAAGCCTGCACCAACCATGCTGCCCAACTGAACTACAACCCCCTACCCTTCTGGGGACCATATCCCTCCATTCCCACCCTATTCCTGTATATGTAAAGACGCCCCTTAAAACTCACTATCGTATCCGCTTCCACTACCTCCACTGGCAGCGAGTTCCAGGCACCCACCACCCTCTGTGTAAAAAACCTGCCTCGTACATCTCCTTTAAACCTTGCCCCTCGCACCTTAAACCTGTGCCCCCTAATAATTGACTCTTCCATCCTGGGAAAAAGCTTCTGACTATCCAGTCTGTCCATGCCTCTCATTATCTTGTAGACTTCTATCAGGTCTCCCCTCAACTTCCGTCGCTCCAGTGAAAACAAACCAAGTTCCTCCAACCTCTCCTAATAGCTAATGCTAATACCAGGCAACATCCTGGTAAATCTTAAAGAACAAAGGAAATTAAATAAGTTATGACAAACAACTCTGTCAAGTGATGGAAAATGTTTATTAGCAAACAAGGCTTTCAGTGAGGCCAGCGCTTGTGTATTCAGGATAAAGGACTAATCTAGCCTTGCATCAGTTTCATAAACACTGCATTCCAGGCTAGGACACAGGATGAAAACAAAGACAAGTTACCAAGACGAATACCAAAAAACAAGATATGTTGACATATTACGCGAATGAAGGAGATGGTTTTCTATTGAATAAGAAAGGGCAAAAAACTATGCTATGATTGGTGGACGATGTATCCGAATGAAGGATTAGGAAGTTGCTTATTTCTGATTTCCTGTAATTAACTATAATTGCTAATTATCTGTACGAATCGCCAGAACACCATAGTGAAAGTCACTAGCCGGAATTTTACTGGCACCCCCGTCCTGATTCCGGGGGCGGGCAAGGCTCGGAGAACGGCATTCTCCTTTGGTCTCAGGTGGGATCGAACCTTGGGCAGATAGGCTGGTAAAATTCCACCCAGTGTGTCCGTCCTCCTTGCTAACAGGTAATAAAAGCTTAAAAGATTTGAATGCTCACCGTGCATCATTTGGGTTAATCCATGACAATAACAATTGGAGAGAATGTGGAGTTGGTGCAGAAAATCTTGCTCTGAAGTGGAGAGCGGATCCCGAAACACCGACTCCATCATACACGTCTGAAAACAGAGCCAACCCCCATCATTTTTCAAAGCAATGATCCATCTTTTGAAAAAGTCAGGCCATTATAATGTGTGAACAAGTGGAGTAAGGAATTTTTCACACAGTTACTGCTTTACTGTGTTTCATTTGGCATTTGAATCTGTTGTGTTTGACACAGATCACCTTTCTAGGCGTATCAGGGTACATAGAGATGGTTTATTGTGGAAATGGGCCCTCCTTGGCTATCTCGCACTCCGCTAGGCTGATCCCCTGGGATTTGACTCACTGGGATTTTACTGTCAGTGAGTTGCAGTCACAAAGCACCCCCCTCCCCCCTTCCCCCCTTCGCACCACCCCTCACTCTCCCCCCCATCCCCCCCCCACCCCACTCGCTGATGCACATCAATTTAGACACGAGGCTCTAAGCTCAGTAAATGAAGGCTTTTATTTACTATTAATGAAGCTATCAGAACTTATGTACACTATCCCAGACTGAAGGGGTCCCGGCCAGAGCAGGGACTCTTATACCTCTCCCAGGAGGCGGAGCCCGACTGGGATGTGCCACAACACTATCATACAAAGGTGTAACAACCCCACCCCAACCCAACAGCAACAATAGTACAATCCAACAGTAACCTATGTACATCCTTGTAGTCCTGGCCAGCCCCTGGCTCAGCACTATCCAGTGGGAACCAACGATGGTTCACCACACTCGCCCAACCGCAAAACCTTAATTCACAACTAAAATCAAACCAAAATGGTCAAGTTAATTCCATAATTTTGAAGGCCATTACGGATTAATGTGTGAGTTAATTCAATTTTAATGCTGTTTTAAAGGATTATTAGAATAATCGAAATCGTAGAAACTCTATAGTACAGAAGCAGGCCATTCAGCCCATCGGGTCTTCACTGATTCTCTCCAATGGAGCATCCTACCCAAGATCCTATCCCTGTAACCCCACCTATTTACCCCGCTAGTCCCCCCTCGCCTACACATCTTGGGATACTAAGGGCCAATTTAGCATGGCCAATCCACCTAACCCACACAACTTTGGACTGTGGGAGGAAACCAGAACACCCGGAGGAAACCCATGCAGACACGGGGAGAACGTGCAAATTCCACACAGACAGTGACCCAAGGCTGGAATTGAACCCGGGTCCCTAGCACTGTGAGGCAGCAGTGCTAACCACTCTGCCACTGTGCCACCCATTATTGTATGAGTTAATTTCACATGGGTGCTGGCATTCAAGGGTTAATGCATAGGTTTCATAGAAACACAGAAACTAGAAGCAGGAGTAGGCCATTCAGCCCTTCGAGCCTGCTCCACCATTCATTTTGATCGAATTCAATATGCTGATCCCCCCAAACAATGACCCCAAGTTCTGGACTTCCCCCATCATTGGGAACATTCTTTCTGAATCTACCCTGTCTAACCCTGTTAGAATTTTATAAGTTTCTATGAGATCCCCTCTCACTCTTTTAAACTCCAGTGAATATAATCCTAATCGACTTAGTCTCTCCTTATATGACAGTCCTGCCATCCCAGGAATCAGCCTGGTAAACCTTTGCTGCATTCCCTCTATAGTAAGGACATCCTTCCTCAGATAAGGACACCAAAACTGCACACAGTACTCCAGGTGTGGCCTCACCCAACACCCTATACAATTGCAGTAAAACATCCCTATCCCTGTACTCAAATCCTCTTGCCATGGAAGTCAACATACCATTTGTCTTCTTTCCTGCCTGCTGTACCTGCGCGCTTACTTTCAGCGACTGATGTTCAGTATTAATGCTGGTGTTGAGGAGTTAATGTACATGTTCCTTGACTATAGATAGTGGCCATGAATGGCTAGCTTATGAGTTAATTTAAGTATCTAAGTTTTGAGATCTGCAGTGATCAACATGATTCAATTTGTGTGATTGTAGTTTCATACTTGACTAATTCTCAAATGGGGGCGTTTAGCCATATAATTAACAGTCTGGCACATAGAAATCATAGAAACCCTACAGTGCAGAAGGAGGCCATTTGGCCCATCGAGTCTGCATCGACCACAATCCCACCCAGGCCCTACCCCCACATATTTACCCGCTAATCCCACTAACCTACGCATCACAGTACTCTAAGGGGCAATTTTTTTAACCTGGCCAATCAACCTAACCCGCACATCTTTGGACTGTGGGAGGAAACCGGAGCACCCGGAGGAAACCCACGCAGACACGAGGAGAATGTGCAAACTCCACACAAACAGTGACCCGAGCCGGGAATCGAACCCGGGACCCTGGAGCTGTGAAGCAGCAGTGCTAACCACTGTGCTACCGTGCCGCCCTGATAGACATGATGTTTGTCTATCAGAGACAAAGTATGCTGATTGCTTTGCAGTCAATGTGATATTTCATCCAGTCAATAAACACTTGCTGAGTGCATTTCACACTTACTGTTTTTGCACGTGTTGGAGACTCTCACCAGGCAGATTGGTTAACTGTGGATTTATCTGGTCCTTTCACCCCGGGAGTTTGTGCCCGTTATCACTGCCATCTTGATGGATTTATCAGTCTTACGGGTAGAAGGGACTATCTACCTGCCAATCTGATAGGCATCTTGCCAGGTGCAGGTCCGTTGTTCCTAATGCTACCTTAAAGGAAATGGCCATTTTCTCAATTGGTCGCGTGGATTAGCCAACAGGATTAATTTAAACGTTTGGGACCTCAGAACCCAAATCCCAAGCCTATTTGCTCAACAAATTTATTTTTGGCACAACACAAAACGCGATTCTCAAACAAATTAAAATTAGCTCAAAGATATGTGGCTTAGGTTGATTGGCCATGCTAAATTGCCCCTTAGTGTCAGGAGGATTCGCAGGAATTTTCCCCCGCCTGCCATGGGAATTGGGTGAGGGGCAGACAATGGGAAGGTCTGTTGACCTCAGATGGGATTTTATGGCCTCGCTTGTCCCAAAACTGTAAAATGCCGCCCATGAAGTTTAAGTTTATTTATTTACTAGTGTCACAATTAGCCTTACATGATGAGATGGTGCACAGGAAAGCGATAGAGAATCTGGTGAATTGGTGCAATGACAATAATCTCTCCCTCAATGTCAACAAAACGAAGGAGATAGTCACTGACTTCAGGAAGTGTAGTGCAGGACATGTCCCTGTCTACATCAACGGGGATGAAGTGGAAATGGTCGAGAGCTTCAAGTTTCTAGGTGTCCAAATCACCAATAATCTGTCCTGGTTCCTCCACACTGAGCTATACTTAAGAAAGTCCACCAATGCCTCCACTTTCTCAGGAGGCTAAGGAAATTTGGAATATCCATTATGACTCTCACCAATTTTTACAGATGCACTATATAAGGTATTCTTTCTGGTTGTATCGCAGCCTGGTATGGCTCCTGCTCTGTCCAAGACCGCAAGAAGCTACAAAGGGTTGTTAATGAAGCCCAGTCCATCACTCAAACCAGCCTCCCATCCACTGACACTGTCTACACTTTCCACTGCCTCGGAAAAGCAGCCAGCATAATTAAGGACCCCTCACACCCACTCTCTTCCACCTTCTTCCATCGGGAAAAAGATACAAAAGTCTGAGGTCATGTACCAACCGACTCAAGAACAGCTTCTTCACTGCTGCCATCAGACTTTTGAACGGACCCTGCCTCATATTAGGTTGATCTTTCTCCACACCCTAGCTATGACTATAACACCACATTCCACACCCTCTCCTTTCCTTCTTTATGGACGATGTGCTTTGTCTGTATAGCGCGCAAGAAACAATACTTTTCACTGTATGCTAATACATGTGACGATAATAAATCAAATCAAATCAAATTATTAACACTGCATTGAAGTTAATGTGAAAATCCCCCAGTCGCCACACTCCGGCACCTGTTCGGGTACACTGAGGCTTAGCAGGGTAAATGCTTGGGGTTACAGTGGCCAGTGGCGCAATGGATAATGCGTCTGACTACGGATCAGAAAATTCCAGGTTCGACTCCTGGTTGGCTCGGTGCAAACTTTTAAATGATGAGTCCAGAGCAAACATGAAATGGTTGCAACACCGAGATTTGGATCATGTTCAGCAACAAACTGAAATCATACAGATTACCAACAGTCTATAGAACATAGAACATAGAAAGCCACAGCACAAACAGGCCCTTCGGCCCACAAGTTGCGCCGATCACATCCCCACCTCTAGGCCTATCTATAGCCCTCAATCCCATTAAATCCCATGTACTCATCCAGAAGTCTCTTAAAAGACCCCAACGAGTTTGCCTCCACCACCACCGACGTCAGCCGATTCCACTCACCCACCACCCTCTGAGTGAAAAACTTACCCCTGACATCCCCCCTGTACCTACCCCCCAGCACCTTAAACCTGTGTCCTCTCGTAGCAACCATTTCAGCCCTTGGAAATAGCCTCTGAGAGTCCACCCTATCCAGACCCCTCAACATCTTGTAAACCTCTATCAGGTCACCTCTCATCCTTCGTCTCTCCAGGGAGAAGAGACCAAGCTCCCTCAACCTATCCTCATAAGGCATGCCCCCCAATCCAGGCAACATCCTTGTAAATCTCCTCTGCACCCTTTCAATGGCTTCAACATCTTTCCTGTAATGAGGTGACCAGAACTGCGCGCAGTACTCCAAGTGGGGTCTAACCAGGGTCCTATAAAGCTGCAGCATTATCTCCCGACTCCTAAACTCAATCCCTCGATTAATGAAGGCCAGTACGCCATACGCCTTCTTGACCGCATCCTCCACCTGCGAGGCCGATTTAAGAGTCCTATGGACCCGGACCCCAAGGTCCTTCTGATCCTCTACACTGCTAAGAATGGTACCCTTCATTTTATACTGCTGCTCCATCCCATTGGATCTGCCAAAATGGATCACTACACACTTATCCGGGTTGAAGTCCATCTGCCACTTCTCCGCCCAGTCTTGCATTCTATCTATGTCTCGCTGCAACTTCTGACATCCCTCCAAACTATCCACAACACCACCTACCTTGGTGTCGTCAGCAAACTTACCAACCCATCCCTCCACTTCCTCATCCAGGTCATTTATGAAAATGACAAACAGCAAGGGTCCCAGAACAGATCCCTGGGGCACTCCACTGGTCACTGACCTCCATGCAGAGAAAGACCCCTCCACAGCCACTCTCTGCCTTCTGCAGGCAAGCCAGTTCTGGATCCACAAGGCAACAGCCCCTTGGATCCTATGCCCTCTCACTTTCTCAAGAAGTCTTGCATGGGGGACCTTATCGAACGCCTTGCTGAAGTCCATATAGACCACATCCACCGCTCTTCCTTCGTCAATGTGCTTGGTCACATTTTCAAAGAACTCAACCAGGCTCGTAAGGCACGACCTGCCCCTGACAAAGCCGTGCTGACTACTTTTGATCATACTAAACTTCTCTAGATGATCATAAATCCTGTCTCTCAGGATCCTCTCCATCAACTTACCAACCACTGAGGTTAGACTCACCGGTCGGTAATTTCCCGGGCTGTCCCTGTTCCCTTTCTTGAATATAGGGACCACATCCGCAATCCTCCAATCCTCCGGAACCTCTCCCGTCTCCATCGACGATGCAAAGATCATCGCCAAAGGCTCCGCAATCTCCTCCCTCGCCTCCCACAGTAACCTGGGGTACATCCCATCCGGTCCCGGCGACTTACCAACCTTGATGCCATTCAATAGTTCCAACACATCCTCTTTCTTTATGTCCACATGCTCGATCCTTTCTGTCCTCCGCAATCCAGCAGTACAACCACCCAGATCCCTTTCCACCGTGAATACCGAGGTAAAGTATTCATTAAGCACCTCCGCCATTTCTAACGGTTCCGCACAAACTTTTCCCCCTTCACCTTTTAAGGGTCTACATGAATGTTTCTGCCCGGTTTCAAACCGGGGACCTTTCGCGTGTTGGGCGAACGTGAGATTGACCACACTCATCTTTATCGTCTACCCAGAGACTAAAGGTGGTGTAGTGTTAATGCCATTAGGCTTGTTATCCAGCAACCCAAGCTCATCCTCTGAGAACATAGGTTCAAATCCCGTCATGGCAGCTGGTAAAATTCAAACTCAAATTTGGGCGGCACGGTAGCACAGTGGTTAGCACTGCTGCCTCGCAGCTCCAGGGACCTGGGTTCGATTCCCGGCTTGGGTCACTGTCTGTGTGGAGTTTGCACATTCTCCTCGTGTCTGCGTGGGTTTCCTCCCGGGTGCTCCGGTTTCCTCCCACAGTCCAAAGACGTGCGGGTGAGGTTGATTGGCCGTGCTAAAATTGTCCCTTAGTGTCCTGAGATGCGTAGGTTAGAGGGATTAGTGGGTAAAATATGTAGGGATATGGGGGTAGGGTCTGGGTGGGATTGTGGTCGGTGCAGACTCGATGGGCCGAATAGCCTCTTTCTGTACTGTAGGGTTTCTATGATTCTACAGGGATAGGGCCTGAGTGGGATTGTTGTTGGTGCAGACTCGATGGGCTGAATGGCCTCCTTCTGTATTGCCGAGATTCTATGATTCTCTGATAGAAACTGTGTATAAACTAAGGCTAATTAGGCATTTCCTGGAATCCTCAACTATTTCTTTGGCTTTCTGCTTCCCTCACCTGCTGGAGTCACGGTCCATCATTACAGCCTCAAATTATCTGGGCATTTTTGCAAAGGATATAAGTCGGCCCGTACCACTTCCCACTGGATGATGCACTTCCTTGCAGCAGTGAAAAGCTGGGATGGTGGCAGTGATGCAGCAAGTGCTGCTCAGAGGTGAATGCTGCCTCAGGCAGCCTCTGAGCTCCACAGACAGTGCTCGTCCTGGCTCCTTTCCTTCCCTGTCCGTAGGGGAGAGACAAAGTTAAGTTGGTACAGCCCAGTCGGTTTCCTGTGCTGACCTTCCAACCAGAGGAGGAACTGAGAGAATTCAATGTGCAGCTAAATAGCGAATCTGATGGAGATTTACCCAGTGCTGCAGGCTGGCGAGTTCACACCGGGATCTCTGCCGTGTCGGTGCAGGCCATCCCAGCTGAGTAAGGAAACCACCCTGAATTATGGCAAGCAAAAAGCAATCGGGAGAAACAAAATGGGAACTTGTCAAATGGTGAGTGAGGTTTTCAGCTTGTGAACCATTTAGTTTCTGTCTTGTGAGAGGTGGGCACGGAGTTAAGGGAAGGATGATTGAGAACCTGCCATGATGTTAAGTTATGTTTCAGTACTGACTGCTCTTTATGTTTTAAATGTCACAATAGCCCTGCATTTAATAGTGGGGAGGTTCGCCTTTTAATGCTTACTTTGGCCCACGACTACAGAAAAGCAAAGGGATCTGAATCACTTGTCCATTATTTACACAGAGGGATAAGTACTTCAAGAGCCACTGGCCAGATGTTTAACTATTTGAGGGCTGTGCATGTTGCAATGTCCACATCGAACGACAGAAGTGAAAAGCAAAGATTGTAAATGCTTTTCAGGCAAGGCTGGAGATGACTTGCGATGTGCTCTGCAGGTCTATGTGGTTTTCCGATTGTCAGGGCTGTTCAGTTAAATTAGCAGATTTGTGTCATGAAGGAAAAGATGGGTTTGTATTCTAATCTTCATAGCTGTTTCTGCACTCGGATCAGTCCCACACTTAAGAACATAAGAACATAAGAAATAGGAGCAGGAGTAGGCCATATAGCCCCTCGAGCCTGCCCCGCCATTCAATAAGATCATGGCTGATCTGAAGTGGATTAGTTCCACTTACCCGCCTGATCCCCATAACCCCTAATTCCCTTACCGATCAGGAATCCATCTATCCGTGATTTAAACATATTCAACGAGGTAGCCTCCACCACTTCAGTGGGCAGAGAATTCCAGAGATTCCCCACCCTCTGAGAGAAGAACTTCCTCCTCAACTCTGTCCTAAACTGACCCCCCTTTATTTTGAGGCTGTGCCCTCTAGTTCTAGCTTCCTTTCTAAGTGGAAAGAATCTCTCCACCTCTATCCTATCCAGCCCCTTCATTATCTTATAGGTCTCTATAAGATCCCCCCTCAGCCTTCTAAATTCCAACGAATACAAACCCAATCTGCTCAGTCTCTCCTCATAATCAACACCCTTCATCTCCGGTATCAACCTGGTGAACCTTCTCTGCACTCCCTCCAAGGCCAATATATCCTTCCGCAAATAAGGGGACCAATACTGCACACAGTATTCCAGCTGCGGCCTCACCAATGTCCTGTACAGATGCAGCAAGACATCTCTGCTTTTATATTCTACCCCCTTGCGATATAGGCCTTAGAGGATTTTATTCTGACCTTCCATTCCATCAATTGGCATTTACATAACGTTCTGGAGCTGGCCAACACAACACACGTTGTGGGGTAGGACCACAAAATGCTGGGGCGGCACGGTGGCACAGTGGGTTAGCATTGCTGCCTCGCAGCGCCAGGGACCCAAGTTCAATTCTGGTCTCGGGTCACTGTCTGTGTGGAGTTTGCACTTTCTCCCTGTGTCGGCGTGGGTTTCCTCTGGTCTCCTCCCAAGTCCAAATATCTGGGGGTTAGGTTGATTGGCCATGCTAAATTGACCCTACTGTCAGGGGGATTAGCAGGGTAAATGTGTGGGGTTATGGGAATAGGGCCTGGGTGGGATTGTGCTCGATACAGACTCGATGGGCCGAATGGCCTCCTTCTGTTCTGTAGAGATTCTATGATTCTATGAAAAACTCAGCAGATGTGGCAACATCTGTGGAAGGGGAAGCAGAAGTCGGGATTTTCCACCCCCTCTTCGCAGTGGCGGGTTTTCCAACAGTGGAAAAGGCTCGCTATTGGTTGCCGGTGCGATCTTCCAGTCCTGCCAAAGTCAATGGCCATTTACGTTGCTTGCCGGTCGCACCACCAGGGAAACCCACGGTGGGACTGGAAGATCCACCCGTGGGAAGAGCTAGAAAATCCAGGGCAGAGTTAGACTCTTCTTCAGATGGCACAGGTGGCAGTACGGTGGCACAGTGGTTAGCAGCACTGTGCCTCCGTGGGATTGGCAGGGTAAATGTGTGGGGTTATGGGGATAGGGAATAGGACCTGGGTGGGATTGCAGTCAGTACAGACTTGATGGGGCGAATGGCCTCTTTCTGTGCTGTAGGGATTCTATGATTCTGTTCTATGGCCGAATGGCCTGCTCCTGCTTCTAGTTTCTATGTTTCTATGTTTAGTTCGTGGACTCAAGGCAACATTGTCAAGAGTTTAAACTAACCAGAATTCAAGAAACGTTCTGAAAACAACAAAATCGCACTGCAGTTAGGTATTGGTTACCATTTCCATTCAAATCAGTAGATTGAGGATCATGGAAAACATTAACCCATTCATGAGATTTAACTCGTGTGTCTCAAACACATTCCTACCCCGCTGTGTTAATACTGCAGGTGTTGGAATTCTGAAACAAAAACAGAAAGTGCTGGATAAGCTCAGCAGGTCTGGCAGCATCTGTGGAGAGAGGAACAGAGTTAACGTTTCGAGACCCTATGGTGGTCCTCACAGCTAACATTTCTCTCTCTCTTTAGTTCTAGTATCATAGAATCCCTACAGTGCAGAAGGAGGCCATTTGGCCATCGAGTCTGTACCGACCCAGGCCCTACTCCCGTAACCCCACATATTTACCCCGCTAATCCCTCTGACATTCAGGGGCAATTTAGCATGGCCAATCCACCTAACACGCACAACTTTGGAGTGTGGGAGGAAACCGGAGCACCCGGAGGAAACCCACGCAGACACGGGGAGAACGTGCAAACTCCACACAAACCGTCACCCGAGGCCGGAATTGAACCTGGGTCCCCGGCGCTGTGAGGCAGCAGTGCTAACCACTGTGCCACCTTGTCACCTTTTGAGCCTGCTTCACCATTCATCTTGATAATGGCTGATAATCGAATTCAATATCCTGATCCCCCTTCCTCCCCATATCCCTTGATCACTTTAGTCCCAAGAGCTATAGAAATAGTTAAACTATATGATAAGTAAAAAGTCCTTTGTACAGGTATCACAGCTGTGTCTATAATATCCTGTTATATTTCTAAGAAGCATTTGATATCATTTTCATTGCATTTGAATATAATTTATTTCATACAAAGATTGCATTAAACATTGACTGAAGTGTCAACATGCCGGTGTTTAAATAGGTACAATACTGATTGAAGGACGGGTTTTAAACAACTCAGAAATTTCTCCCTGTGGAGTTGTTACACCAGACTGGAAATGTTTTCTTGGGTGGTTTGTCTATTGCTGCCTGCTAGATTTAATGTCCTGATAGATAAGAAAAACATATCTCTTACATCTGCAATCTCTTTTCAAAATGGATAAAGGTGATTTGTAGTTTTTAATTTGCAAGAGCTGATTCCACATAGGACTCTTTTATTCATTCATGGGACATGGGCGTCGCTGGCTGGGCCAGCATTTATTGCCCATCCCTAGTTGCCCGAAGGCAGTTAAGAATCAACCACATTGCTGTGGCTCTGGAGTCACGTGTAGGCCAGACCGGGTAAGGGCGGCAGATTTCCTTCCCTAAAGGACATTAGTGAACCAGATGGGTTTTTCCGACAATGGTTTCATGGTCATCGTAGATTCTTAATTCCAGATATTTTAATTGAATTCAAATTCCACCAACTGCCTTGGCGGGATTCGAATCCGGGTCCCCAGAACATTAGCTGAGTTTCCAGAATAATAGTCTAGTGATTATACCACTAGGCCATTAAGATAGGCTTCACTCTTTTAAGTGACAGCTATGGCTCGGATGGTAGCGTTGCAGCCTTTGCATCAGAAGGTTGTGGGTTCATTTCCTCACCTCAGGAATTAAGTAGTAAAATAGCAAGGCTGACACATTGGTGCAGTAATGGCAGAGAGCTGCATTGTCAGGGGTGCCGTCTGTCAGATGGGGGTGACAAAGATCTAACGGCTCCATTTTGAAGGAGAGCCGGTGTCTTGGTCAACATTCATCCCTCAAACACCATCACGACATCTGGTCATTATCATAGAATCACGAGGGTGCAGAAGGAGGCCATCTGGCCCATCGAGCCTGCACTGACAACAGTCACACCCAGGCTCTATCTCTTTAGCCCCAACGTATTTACCCTGCTAATCCCCCTCACATTAAGGGACAATTTAGCATGGTCAATCCACCTAACCCGCATATCTTTGCAGTGTGGGAGGAAACCGGAGCACCCGGAGGAAACCCATTCAGACACTGGGAGAACATGCAAACTCCACACAGACGGTCACCCAAAGCCGGAATTGAACTTGGGACCCTGGTGCTGTGAGGCAGCAGTGCTAACCACTGGGCCACCGTGACATCATATCACATGAATGTTTGTTGTGATCTTACTGTGTGCAAATTAACTGCCGTGTTTCCTACATTGCAACCATGACAATGCAAGTCAAAATGGCTTTCTTGGCTGAGAAGTGCTTTGGGATGTCCTTTGACTGGTGATATATACATTCAAGTCTTTTTTTCTTTACCAAAGAGGGCGGACAGCTGAAGTAGAAAGGTCGAGGGCTTCAGGTTTTTAGGTGTCCAGATCATCAACAACATGTCCTGGTTCCCCCATGCTGACACTATAGTTAAGAAAGCCCCACCAACGCCTCTACTTTCTCAGGAGACTAAGGAAATTTGGCATGTCCACTAATAAAACCCTCACTAACTTTTACAGATGCAACATAGAAAGCATTCTATCTGGTTGTACCACAGCTTGGTATGGCTCCTGCTCTGCCCAAGACCGCAAGAAACTACAAAGGGTCGTGAACGAAGCCCAGTCCATCACTCAAACCAGCCTCCCATCCATTGACTCCGCCTACACTTCCCGCTGCCTCGGAAAAGCAGCCAGCATAATTAAGGACCCCACGCACCCCGGACATTCTCTCTTCCACCTTCTTCCATCGGGAAAAAGATACAATAGTCTGGCACACGCATCAACCGACTCAAAGACAGCTTCTTCCCTGCTGCTGTCAGACTTTTGAATGGGCCTACCTTGCATTAAGTTGATCTTTCTCTACACCCTAGCTATGACTGTAACACTACATTCTGCACCCTCTCCTTTCCTTCTCTATGAACGGTATGCTTTGTCTGTATAGCGCGCAAGAAACAATACTTTTCACTCTATACTAATACATATGACAATAATAAATCAAATCAAATCAGTCTCAATTATGGTTTTAAGTAAGAATGTCAGCAATTACATAAGAATAGTAGAACATGGAAGGAAGTGTTCCCATGTTTTTCTGTTTTGAAAATAGGTAAAATGCAGGGTCAATCTTTATGTATTTTGAAATATAAAGAGCAAGCAACAAGATACAGAGGCATATTTCGATGATAACCTAGTCGCGTTTTTAAATTCTGTCCTGCTGGGGAAAGAGAATGAGAGGCAGGATTGGTGAACAGGCTGAAGCTGCAGCCTAAACACCCTATGGGTGGAATCTTTCCGCTGTCCATGCCAGCGGAATTCTCTGGTCCCACTCTAGTGAACAGAGATTTGGCTGAGCATCAGATTCTCCGACCTGCGGGGCGTGAATGCCCGGTAAGATTGTGCCTTACGTAGCTTTTCATGGAATACTTTCTATGCTTACCAGAAGGCCGGCCCAGTGGCACAGTGGTTAGCACTGCTGCATCACAGCGTCAGGGACCCGGGTTCGATTCCCGGCTTGGGTCACTGTCTGTGTGGAGTCTGCACATTCTCCCCGTGTCTGCGTGGGTTTCCTCCGGGTGCTCCGGTTTCCTCCCACAGTCCAAACATGTGCGGGTTACATTGATTGGCCATGCTAAATCTTCACTTAGTGTCAGGGGGACTAGCAGGGTAAATATGTGGGGTTATGGGGGGGGGCCTGGGTGGGATTGTGCTCGGTGCAGACTCGATGGGCCGAATGGCCTCCTTCAGCGCTGCAGGGATTCTAAGGCACCTTTGTGGAGTTTAAGTGTCATTTATTATTGTCACAAGTAGGCTTACATTAACACTGCAATGAAGTTACTGCGAAAATCCCCCTAGTCACCACACTCCGGCGCCTGTTCTGGTACACTGAGGGAGAATTTAGCACGGCCAATGCACCTAACCAGCACGCCTTTGCGCTGTGGGAGGAAACCAACACAGACACGGGGAGAACGTGCAAACTCCACACAGACAGTGACCCAAGCCAGGAATTGAACCCGGGTCCCTGGTGCTGTGAGGCAGCAGTGCTAACCACTGTGCCACTGGGCCGCCTGTAATGATGTACACACAGGAGCAACCAAATCTATTTGTGTCTGATGGTCAATATGAATCTCCATAGGGAGCTGGGGTGGCTCAGTGGGTAGCTGTCCTGCCTCTGAGCCAGAAGGCCCAGGTTTCAAGCCCTGCTCCAGGATCCATTGGCTACAAAAGGACCCAGCCATTGGTGCCCATTGTGTGTTGGTGCTGCTCCCCAGCCTGGGTAAATGAGGAGAGTAAGTGGCAGCAGGGGCATCCAGCTGTAAAAGTGGTCTGTAAAGTTTTAAAGAAGGGTGTTGATATGAAGGCCAATCAATCAGCACTGTGGTGACCCCATGTTACTACTAGGTGCTACTTTGCAATATCCAGCATTCCCTAATCTGAACCTTACAACCCAGTGTGATCCCCATATTGCTCAATGTAATAGCCGGGCACTGGGGAACTCAGCATCAACTGACACTAGATGGCACTTTGAGCCACAGAATATGACATGGAGTGAATGAGTGCTGCATTGAATTGTATAGAATGATACCAGGAGCACCGGTCACTGTAGGAAAAAGGCAACACTGTCGGCTGTGTTCCTGTCATGGGCGGCACTGTGGCACAGTGGTTAGCACTGCTGCCTCACAGCACCAGGGACCCAGGTTCGATTCCCGGCTTGGGTCACTGTCTGTGTGGAGTCTGCACGTTCTCCCTGTGTCTGCGTGGGTTTCCTCCGGGTGCTCCGGTTTCCTCCCACAGTCCAAAGATGCAGATTGGCCATGCTAAATTGCCCCTTAGTGTCAGGGGGACCAGTTAGGGCAAATGCATGGGGTTACGGGGATAGGGCCTGGGTGAGATTGTGGTCGGTGCAGACTCGATGGGCCAAATGGCCTCCTTCTGCACTGTACTATGATTCTAAACCCCTCACTGGTCCTGGTAAACTGTATGTTTTATTTTAATTTGTATCAGACAGAGTTGTGAGTTACGGGGATGGGGGTTGTGGGGGCCAGGGTTGAGAGAAGGGCAGAGGGAAGTGTGTGCGTCATCAGTGAAATGTACGAGCCGCTCTCCCGTGGCATTGCTCATTTAGAGTCATAGGGTCTCCCGTGGCATTGCTCATTTAGAGTCAGAGGGTCTCCCGTGGCATTGCTCATTTGGTGTCAGAGGGTCTCCCGTGGCATTGCTCATTTAGAGTCAGAGGGTCTCCCGTGGCATTGCTCATTTGGTGTCAGAGGGTCTCCCATGGCATTGCTCATTTGGTGTCAGAGAGTCTCCCGTGGCATTGCTCATTTAGAGTCAGAGGGTCTCCCGTGGCATTGCTCATTTAGAGTCAGAGGGTCTCCTGTGGCATTGCTCATTTAGAGTCAGAGGGTCTCCCGTGGCATTGCTCATTTAGAGTCAGAGGGTAGTCAGTTTTACAGCAATAGGAATGTCATCAACAAAATATGACAGAGAACATGTGATCAAAATGAAGGGTGGCATGTGAAGTGCATGCAATTATCATCACTTTGAAAAAATCTGTAACATGCATTTTTCTGTCCATGTGAACTTCCATTATGAGTTTCTATATCCCCATGTGCCAGTGGAAATATGTCATAATGGAATGTTTCCCATCACTTTGGTATGGTAGGGCCTCGCTTTGTGTCTTACAGCTCCTCATCCTGTACTTTCTTTACTTTTTGACAGATGTGGGTGTCACTGGATAGGCCAGTGTTTATCACCCATTCCTAATTGCCCTTGAGAAGGTGACAGGGACTCACCTTCTCCAACCACTGTAGCCCATGTGGCCTAGTTACATATATTGCTGTTAGGGAGAGAGTTTCAGGATTCTGACCCACTAACATCAAGGGAACGGCGGTATGGTTCCAAGCCGGTATATTGTGTGGCTTGGAAGGGAACTTGCAAGTGGTGACATTCCCATGCGTCTAGTGCCCTTGTCCTTCTAGATAGTAGAGGTCACGGATTTGGAAGGAGCTGTTGAAGGAGCCTTAGCAAGTTGCTGCAGTGCATCTTGTCGATGGTACACACTGCTGCCATTGTGTGTCAGTGCTGGATGGGGTGCCAATCAAGTGACTGCTTTATCTTGGATGGTGTCGAGCTTCTTGAGTGTTGTTGGAGCTGCACTCATCCAGGCAAGTGGAGATTATTCCATCACACTCCAGACTTGTGCCTTGTAGATGGTGGACAGGCTTTCGGGAGTCCTGAAGTGAGTTACTCACTGCAGAATTCCCAGCCTCTGACCTGCTCTTGTAGCCATATTTATATGGCAGGTGAACTTCAGTTTCTGGTCAATGGTAAGCTCCCAGGTTGTTGAAAGTGGGGGATTCAGTGTCAATACTGCCATTGAAGGTTAGATTCTCTCTTGTTGGAGATGGTCTTTGCCTGGCGTGAATGTGATGTGAATGTTACTTGCCACTTATCAGCCCAGGCCTGAATGCGATCCAAGTGTTGTTGCATTTGGGCACCGACTACTTCAGTATCTGAGGAGTTGTGAATGGTGTTGAACATTGTGCAGTCATCAGCAAACAGCCCCACTTCCGACCTTAAGATGGAAGGAAGGTCATTGATGAAGCAGCTGAAGATGGTTGGATCTAGGACACTACCCTGAGTGAGTAACTCCTACAGCAATGTCCCAAGAGTGAGATGATTGACCTCCAACAACCATAACCATGTTCCTTTGTGCTGGGTATCACTCCAGCCAGTGGAGGGTTTCCCCCTGGTTCCTATTAATTTCAGTCTTGCTGGGGCTCCTTGATGCCACACTTTGTTGAAAGCTGCCTTGATGTCAAGGACAGTCAAGCTCAGCACAGCTCCAGAGTTCAGCTCCGTCGACCATGACTGGACCAAGGCTGGAATGAGGCAAGAGCTGAGTGGCCCTGGTGGAACCCAAATTTAGCATCAGTGAGCAAGTTATTGCTGTGTGAGTGTTGCTTGATAGTACTGTCACTGACATCCTCCATCAATAAGCTCATGATCAAGAATAGACTGATGGGATGGTAATTGTCCAGATTGGATTTGTCCTGCTTATTGTGGACAGGACATACCTGGACAATTTTCCACATTGCTGGGTGGATGCCAGTGTTGTTGCTGGAATGGACTGAGCAAGGGGCAAGTTCTGGATCACAGGTCTTCAACACAACTGCCAGAGAGACCCGGAGAAACTCTTGTGCTTCAACCAAATCTGCTTTCGAAATTGCCCTAAGCTTTGTTACTTCATATAAATAATGATGCAAGAAGAACATGAAGGACGGAATGTCTTTAAAATGGGGATTGAACTTGACTACTCCTCTTCCTTGAATCCTTTCAAGCCTTGCTTTACCTGAAGACTAAGCACTATGTCAGAGAATCACTGGTGTACACTCACATTGCTATGTAAGATCTATGTAAGAAGTTGCTACAAGCCTGATACTTGTAAGAATACAGAGGCATGTGTATTTTTATCAGCCGCATCAGATGCGTGATTCGATCTTGGATCTTCATAGACTGGAAGGCTCAATCCAAGGGATGAGGGAGGCCATGGCCAAGTGGTATTATTGCGGGACTATTATTCCAGGAACTCAGCTAATGTTCTGGGGACCCAAGTGCAGATCCCACTATGGCAGATGGTGGAATTTGAATTCAATAAAAAGTATCTGGGATTAAGATTCTACTGATGACCGTGAAACCATTGTTGATTGTCGGAAAAACCCATCTAGTTCATAATGTCCTTTAGGGAAGGAAATCTGCCGTCCTTACCTGTTCTGGCCGACATGTGACACCAGAGCAATGTGGTTGACTCTCAACTGCCCTCAGGCAAGTAGGGTTGGGCAATAAATGCTGTCCAGCCAGCGATGCCCGCATCCCACGAATGAATTTTTTTAAAATGTGCATTTACCCACTGCGAATCAAGCGTTCTGATTCATTTAAATCAATTTAAATGGACAAACATTATCAGTGACAATGACAATATCATGATCCATTGCAAGCTGACACCCCAGCTAATGTAGTACCGAGGGAGTGCTGCATTGCCTTTCTGATGATCAATGGTGGTGCAGTGGTTAGCACTGCTGTCTCACAGCGCCAGGGACCCGGGTTCAATCCCAACCTTGGGTGACTGTCTATGTGGAGTTTGCACGTTCTCCCCGTGTCTGCATGGGTTTCCTCTTGGTGCTCCGGTTTCCTCCCATAGTCCAAAAATGTGCAGATTAGGTGGATTGGACATGCTAAATTGCCTCTCAGTGCCAGGGGAGTGGGAGGGTAAATATGTGGGGTTACGAGGATAGGAGCAGGGTGGGATTGTTGTCGGTGCAGACTCGATGGGCCGAATGGCCTCCTTCTGCACTGTAGGGATTCCATGAAAGCCAAGTAAATTTTATGGAAACCCAGGTCCTATCTGCCTGCCCGGGTGGATATAAAAGATCCCATGGCACTATCTCAAAGAAGAGCAGGGGGAATTTTATGTCTGGTCTCCCGTTCAATATTTATCTCTCAATCAATGTCCAGAAAATTAGATTATCTGTCCCTACTATCGCATTGCTGTTTGTCAACTCCCTTGGATTCTTCTCTGAGCGACGGGAAAGGCGTTTATTTTGCATACAAATCCTGTTTACCAGCACAAAAAAGGATGACTTTGCTTCATCGAGTGTAAGTCCGTGAGCTGGAAGATCAGCTTGTTCACTGGCATCAACACAATGTCATGTTTATACACCAAGATGTTGTAATGCAGCTCACACTCTGGAGCACTGATTCCACAAAGGAATCGAATCAACAGCAAGCTACGAATGAATACCGTTCCCTTTCAGTTCCCAGTGTTTCACTTGATAAAACACCTCTCTGCTCAGCCACGTACAGCACGTTGCTGTGTTTTCTCTCTGTGCAGCTATAATCACTCACAGAACTGAGTAAGAAAACAGTGGGTCAGCCAGGTGGCACAGTGGTGAGCACTGCTACCTCACAGCATCAGGGACCTGGCTTCGCTTCCCAGCTTGGGTCACTATCTGTGCAGAGTCTGCACATTCTCCCCGTGTCTGTGTGGGGTTTCCTCCGGGTGCTCCGGTTTCCTCCCACAGTCCGAAAGACGTGCTGGTTAGGTGCATTGGCCATGCTAAATTCTCCCTCAGTGTCCCCGAACAGGCGCCGGAGTGTGGCAACTTCATTGCAGCAAGAAGTTTCACAACACCAGCTTAACTCACCTGATGAAGCTCGTGATTCCAAATAAACCTGTTGGACTTTAACCCTGGTGTTGTGAGACTTCTTACTGTGCCCCACCTCAGTCCAATGCCGGCATCTCCCCATCATGCCCCCATTGCAGTGTTAATGTAAGCCTACTTGTGACACTAATAAAAATGATTAACTTTTTTTTAGATAATTAATCATCTACTCTATTAGAAATAGCAGTGAACAAAATTAATACCATCGACAAGTCTGTGGCCAGGACTATTCTGCTGAGGATGGCCTTATGTTTACTGGGCTCTTTGTCAGTTGCCAGTCTAACCCTGCTGAGAAGTGCTTATGCGTCCTGTTATTTAATTCCCACACAGCTGTGTGTTGGCCCAAAATTTCCTGAGACAGCACAACCGGCAAGTTTCCTGAGAATCTCATTAGCTGGGGCACAAAAATGCAGCAGAAGATAAACAGAAATCCTCACGTAACAATCGGAGCCCATTGGAAATTCCAAACTTTGTTTTAATTCATCCACACGATGTGGGCAAGGCCAATCCTAGGAGCTGGTGAACTGCCCTCATTTATTTTATTCGTTCGTGGAATATGGGCATTGATGGCTGGGCCAGCTTTTATTGCCCATCCCTTAACACCCTTGAACTTGAGTTGGTCGCTCATTGGGGTGGCGACGGCCTAGTGGTATTATCGCTAGACTATTAATCCAGCAACTCAGCTAATGTTCTGGGGAGCTGGGTTCGATTCCCACCACGGCAGATGGTAGAATTTGAATTCAATTAAAGAATCAAGAATCTATTGATGACCATGAAACCATTGTCGATTGTCGAAAAAAACCTATCTGGTTCACTAATGTCCTTTAGGGAAGGAAATCTGCCGTCCTTACCCGGTCTGGCCTACATGTGACTCCAGAGCCACAGCAATGTGGTTGACTCTCAACTGCCCTCAGGCAACTAGAGATGGGCAATAAATGCTGGCTGCCAGTGACGCCCATGTCCCATGAATGAATTTTTAAAAATTCAGAGGAGGCATTTAAGAGTTAATCAAGTTGCTGTGGGTCTAGAGTTACATGTAGGCCAGGCTGGGTAAGGACGGCAGATTTCCTTCCCTAAAGGACATCAGTGAACCAGATGGGTTTTTATTACAATCGGCAATGGTTTCATGGTCATTAGACTTTTCATAAAATCATCAGTGTAGAAGGATGCCATTCAACCTGCATTGACTCTCCGACAAAGCATTTTACCCAGGTCCTATTCAGGTAACCCCATATATATCCCCAAACCTACACATCTTTGGACACTAAGAGGCAATTTAGGATGGCTAATCCACCTAACCTGCACATCTTTGGAGTGTGGGAGGAAACCGGATCACCTGGAAGAAACCCATGCAAACATGGGGAGAACGTGCAAACCACACACGGACAGGCACCTGAGGCCGAAATTGAACCCAGGTCCCTGGCGCTGTGAGGCAGCAGCACTGACCACCGTGCCACCTTTACTTCCAGATATTTATTGAATTCAAATTTCAACATCTGCCGTGGTGGGATTCAAACGCAGGTCCCCTGTGTCTCTAGATTGCTAGTCTAGTGATAGTACCATTACACCACTGCCTCCTCTTGGGTATAATTGAACAACTTACTCAACTGTTTCAATGGAGAGTTAGGAGCTGATCACATTGGCTCTGAGATCATATATAAGCCAGACTGGGTAAGGATGATATATTTCCTTCCCGAAAGGACATTAGTGAACAAAATGGGTTTTTATGACAGTTACCAGATTTATTTAATTAACTGAATATAAATTCTCCTCCTGTCATGGTGGGATTTAAGCTCATGTGTCCCAGATCATTATTTCAGGCTTCTGAAGTCCCAATCCAGTAGCATAAACACGGTGCTATCAATCCCCAGGTAGTCATATCGCTTTCGTTCTGCAAGCACAAAAATCAAAATTTCAAACCATCAAAGCCTCATTTACGCACATTAGGCAGAGCACATTCAGTGCTATTGCAGAATTTTCTTAATGCAAATCCCAATGATGCCACAAAGAGGCATTAATTAGAGATCGTAACAGAAAAATCCCTGCCTTGAGAAACCAGAAACATGAAGCCGGGTAAAATAGCTCCTCAGGCCGGTGTCCCCTCACCAGATTCCCTTTATTTACAAACGTATCTCCACTCCTAAGAGTGCTTCAGGTACAAAGTCAGAATCCGGAGTGCCAGTGGCCCTGACACTCCACAATATATATACACAGGTGAAACTCCTTAATTGGGCAGGCAATCATTGCCTCAATCAGGGGGCTCATACTCCAAGAGGCCCACCTCATGGGCCTTGTCGGGGCCATTGCACCAGACACATTTTTGGCAGGGGCACGTAAAATAGGACGGGTGTCTCTTCCTGCCCAGACCTGAGCTCACCCCAATAACATGGTAGGTTGGAGGGCGCCAAAACCAGCAGCCAAGCTGCCATATTTAAGGGTCAAAGAACAAAGAACAAAGAAAATTACAGCACAGGAACAGGCCCTTTGGCCCTCCAAACCTGCACCAACCATGCTGCCTGACTTAACTAAAACCCCCTACCCTTCCGGGGACTATATCCCTCTATTCCCATCCTATTCATGTACTTGTCAAGACGCTCCTTAAAAGTCACTACCGTATCCGCTTCCACGACCTACCCCGGCAATGAGTTCCAGGCACCCACTATTCTCTGTGTAAAAAATCTGCCTCGTGCATCTCCTTTAAACCTTGCCCCTCGCACCTTAAACCTATGCCCCCTAGTAATTGACTCCTCCACCCTGGGAAAAAGCTTCTGACTATCCACTCTGTCCATGCCTCTCATAATCTTGTAGACTTCTATCAGGTCTCCCCTCAACCTCCGTCGCTCCAGTGAGAACAAAACAAGTTTCTCCAACCTCTCCTCATAGCTAATGCCCTCCATATCAGGCAACATCCTAGTAAATCTTTTCTCTACCCTCTCCAAAGCCTCCACATCCTTCTGGTAGTGTGGCGAGCAGAATTGAGCACTATATTCCAAGTGCGGCCTAACTAAGGTTCTATAAAGCTGCAACATGACTTGCCAATTTTTAAACTCAATACCCCGGCCGATGAAGGCAAGCATGCCGTATGCCTTCTTGACTACCTTCTCCACCTGCATTGCCACTTTCAATGACCTGTGTACCTGTACACCCAGATCCCTTTGCCTATTAATACTCTTAAGGGTTCTGCCATTCACTGTATATTTCCTATCTTTATTTGACCTTCCAAAATGCATTACCTCACATTTGTCCGGATTAAACTCCATCTGCCATCTCTCCGCCCAAGTCTCCAACTGATCTATATCCTGCTGTATCTTCTGATGGTCCTCATCGCTATCCGCAAATCCACCAACCTTTGTGTCGTCCGCAAACTTACTAATCAATCCAGTTACATTTTCCTCCAAATCATTTATATATATATTACAAACAGCAAAGGTCCCAGCACTGACCCCTGAGGAACACCACTTGTCACAGCCCTCCATTCAGACCATTCAGGTCAATTCAGCTTGTTAATACGCCACCTGACCCCAATGGTACGCTGCCCCTCCCATAATATAGTTGGCATGGACAGTCGGGCAGTAGTGGGTGGGTCGTTTTGTTTAAAAGTTTCCAAAAGGATGGGGAGTGGTGGGATGTACTATCTTTGGAGGGGTGGTGCCCTTTGGAACCCCGCTTTCTTCTTATGCATCTGCTCTCTAAAAACTGTGGCCCCTTTTTGTAAGCTGGTCAAACTCTCCCTCGCCCCAATAGCCTGGAGTGAGCTTACTCTGGGATCCATTGGGAATCGTAGCGGGCAGGGTGGGGGGGGGGGCTGGGGCAGAGCATGCAAAAGTCTGTTGACCTCAAGCGGGATTTTCCAGTTTTGCGGCAAGTGTGTCTGGAAAATCCCGGCCAGGAAGTTTACATTAGCTACCATTGTGCTGAGGAGCAGATCCAGGCTAAACAACAAATCGGCTTCTCTATTTCCAATGGCTACATTTTGAAGGTATTTCATTGGCTGGCTATAAAGAAGCTTTGGGACACTCTGGGGGTGATTTTACCAAAACATTTCTACAGCACTTAGAAAAAAAATGCCCAGATGTGATTCTCACCAATAGGGGAAGTGGTGGAGCCTATTCTTACCGGGAAGCCGGCTGCTGAGCTCCAGATGCGCCATTGCACAGGTACTCTGAACTCCCAGTGCACTGTGCATTGGGAGATGTCACCCCCACATCCATCTGGAGAATACTCCCCCCACCGATCAATGCCCCATATATTGCTTATCACCAACCACCCCCCCCCCACCCCCCTCCCCAGATTTCCGCCCTGGCTGACTTCCCCTGCACTGATCGCCGCCCCGGCTGATCAGCCGCCCTCCGGAGTACCCCCCCCCTTCCCTGCCCCCTACATGCCCCACCCCATCAGGCCCCGCTTCATCAGGCCTCATCCCCTTGGCAATGCCCAGTGCCATTGGACAGTGCCAGGGTGCCATATGGGCAGTGCCAGGGTGCCAGGCTGGCACTGCCTGACCATGCCCCTGAGCACCTATGGGCTTCAATGGTCTCCAGTCCCACCAGCAAGGCCATCACGCCTGGTCTCCGTTGGTGGGGACCGACCATACGTGATCCTTGCCGGTGACAACCTTGACCGGCAAGCAGGTAAGGACAAGCGAGGCTGTACGATAGCATCCGGGACACACTAATTAGATGTAAATAGGGTCAGAAATATTGAAATCAGTTTTGTTCCCTTATGAGCAAAACTGATTTTGTCTGTAATTCAATGCCGGTAACATAGCGAGAGGCAGAAAACTGGATGCAAACCTAATTATTCGCATCTCGCCTGATCTTACTGGCTTGCCACGCAAATCGACCGGTGGTATAAACTTCCCTGTTGAAACTTCTTCCCTTTTTCTTGGTGACTGCTTATCAGTTACACAACTGCCAGGAAAATAGGGATGGTTTTCACAACCGAGTTTGATGCTGATCAGGGATCAGTGTCCCCCAGAAAGCGGCCATGGGATAGAGATCACGGGTGGAACTGATATCTTTGTCCTCCCCTTTCTCCCCCCCCCCTCTTTACTTAGCTAAAGAGTAAAAAGTCTTACAACACCAGGTTAAAGTCCAATAAGTTTATTTGGAATCACGAGCTTTCGGAGCGCTGCTCCTTCATCAGGTGAGTGATCACTGCCACCCCAGACAGTGATAAGTCTGCACAGACTGGGATCTGAGCTTGATGCCTCTGGGTCTACGCTACATTGCCCATCAATTGGCACTTCAAGGTATCGGTTCAAAAATATTTAGCAAGAAAGTGAGCAACCTGTGATGAGGTAATTGTCTGCACCCCTTGTAGAAACACTGGTGTGTTTCAATGGTTATCATCTAACTGAGGGCCGCTCATTAGGAGCTTGCAATCTTTATTTAGCCCTTTGAGCACTTAGGCTTCACTTACGCAGAGGGATCGAGTAACAATTAATAGATTTAATAGTGGCTCTCTGTATTCCTAATGTACAATGTTGAGCACGAATAGGCACTGTGTCATAACAGAACCATCCATTTGATTCAATCTGTCAAACACTTTGTAAAACCGTTGCAACTCGCTGTAAAAGATATGGCAAAATCTGAAACTCCATTAAGAGATAAACAGCAAAGGAGGGTAAATGGAACGGAGATGCATCTAATTGAATGGTGGAACTAGCTTCAAGGTCTGGGTGGCTGGTATAATGTTCCCAAGTTCCTCACAGTGCTCGGTAATATGTTGTTCCCGAATTCCCAACACGCTTACAGGGAATGTGCCCTGGGAATGGGCTACTCACTGGAGTTTAGAAGGATGAGGGGGGATCTTATTGAAACTTACAGGATACTGTGAGGCCTGGATAGAGTGGACGTGGAGAGGATGTTTCCACTAGTAGGAAAAACTAGAACCAGAGGGCACAACCTCAGGCTAAAGGGATCCTTTAAAACAGAGATGAGGAGGAATGTCTTCAGCCAGAGAGTGGTGAATCTGTGGAATTCTTTGCTGCAGAAGGCTGTGGAGACCGGGTCATTGAGTGTCCTTAAGACAGAGATTGATAGGCTTTTGGTTAATAAAGGGATCAGGGTAATGGGGAAAAGGCAGGAGAATGGGGATGAGAAAAATATCAGCCATGATTGAATGGCAGAGCAGACTCGATGGGCCGAGTGGCCTAATTCTGCTCCTATGTCTTATGGTCTTATGGTCTTATAGTCCACCCCATTGTAGACATGATGTGGAGATGCCAGCGTTGGACTGGGGTGGGCACGGCAAGAGGTCTGGTATCGTGAGGCCTCTTACCTTACCCCATTGTAAACACCGATTCTTATATCTGCTCTCCTTTCGAGTTACTTCGTTGCTGGGAGGACGAGAATCAGTGAGTGTTCCCTTATTACCTCTGTGTTTGAGAGCAAAACAATAAGCAGGGGCAAGAATAGATGATGCATCGCAGTCAGCCACTTGTGACAGGGCCAACTCGTGCCTCAGCTGGGGAGGATTATTTGGAGTTTATAAATGTTGTGTGACGCTGCAGCCCAAGTGTCGATCGTAAATACAGAATGTGCTACAAATCAAACAGCTCCTGAAAAGGGCAAAGCGAGGTTAACGATTTGACTGTCGCCCTGAAAACCAAAGTACTCTGGGGGGTCTGTGCTCACTACGCCAGCTAGCTTTGAGCAGAGTTGGGGGAAGGTGCTCAAGTCTGACCTTTCCATTGTCCGCCCCTCGCCTGCTCCGCCTCCCTTGGCGGGCGGGGTGGTAAAATTCCGGCCTTAGCGTCAGGGGGATTAGCAGGGTAAATATGTGAGGTTACAGGGATAGGGCCTGGGTGGAACTGTTGCCCGTGTGGGATCGATGGGCCGAATGGCCTCCTTCTGATAGCCAAGTTCCGCACACATGAGGACGGCCTAAACCGGAATGTTGGATTTATGTCACATTATCAGTAACCCCCACAGCTTGCCTCCTGATCTTGCAGAATCTTACTAGCTGTTCTGTCTGGAGACAATACACATCTCTTTAACCTGTGTTTAATGTTCCCTCCACCCACTTTATCTTTAAGACCGGGCTGGCTGTAGAGATTTGCATTCTAATTAGTATTCTGTAACTTGATGTTGTGTCTCTGTGCACTGTTGGAGAACAGATTTTCACTCCATCTGACGAAGGGGCAGCGCTCCGAAAGCTTATGGTATTTGCTACCAAATAAACCTGTTGGACTTTAACCTGGTGTTGTGAGACTTCTTACTTACACTCCTTCTGAACTGCAGGGATTCAATGATTCTAAATGGAAAGTCCTGCAAACCTAAATTAAAACGGAGGATGTGGAAATCTGCAATCGATGAAATAGTGTCTGAAAGCTTAGGCCCTTAAAGTGTAGGCCCTTAAACAGAACCAACCATAGTTCGGGTGGGATTTTATGGTTTCGGGACGAGCGACGCCATAGAAATCCCACCTCAAAGGTCAATTTAGCATGGCCAAACAACCTAACCCGCACATCTTCGAATTGTGGGAGGAAACCGGAGCACCCGGAGGAAACCCACGCAGACACGGGGAGAACGTGCAGACTCCACAAAGACTCCAAGGCCGGAATTGAATCCGGGTCCCAGGCGCTGGGAGGCAGCAGTGCTAACCACTGTGCCACAATACCATTTTTAAAAAATCTTACATTTGTATTTTGGGGTTGATTCCTACCCGGAGCAGACAGCAGGAGGCGAGTTGGGTGGAACAGGCCTGCAAGCCATTGGATAATCTCAGTGGGAAGCCAGGTCCATATTGAGGGCAGGCCCCAGTAATATCTGGCAGCTGGTCAGTGGCCAAAAGCTGAGCACCTGGGGGACGTGGGTTGCTATTGTTTTGACTGCCTAGCCAGTCTCTGATGTAGCAGGAGAGGCACAGTATGGGGCAAAGAGGATTGAGAAACAGCTCCCCTAGTGTTGTGGAGCCCACAGGACAATCCCCTGGTTCCAAAATTAAACATACACTTACTAATTTGTCTTTCATGGGACTGTCAGCTGTTTCCAGGCATAGCACGTGCAAGTGCTTCACCCAGCATTCCCTCAAAAAACAAAGACAGAAAGAAGGAATTGCATTTATTTCGTGCTTTTCCAGACATCTCAAAGCACTTTACAGCCAATGAAGTACTTTTTGAAGTGTGCTTTGTTTATTCATTGATGGGATGTGGGCATTGCCCATCCTTGAACTGAGTGGCTTGCTTTGGCCATTTCAGAGGAGCAGTTAATAGTCAACCACATTGCTGTGGCTCTGGAGTCACATGTAGGCCAGAGTGGGTAAGAACGGCAGATTTCCTTCCCGAAAGGACATTTTTAAATTTATTTATGATTAGTGTCACAAGCAGGTTTACATTAACACAGCAATGAAGTTACTGTGAAAATCCCCGAGTTGCCACACACTGGCGCCTGTTCGGGTACACTGAGGGAGAATTTAGCATGGCCAATGCACCTAACCAGCACGCCTTTCAGACTGTGGGAGGAAACTGGAGCACCCGGAGGAAACCCACGCAGACACGGGGAGAACATGCAGACTCCGCACAGCCAGTGACCCAAGCCGGGAATCGAACCCGGATCCCTGGCGCTGTGAGGCAGCAGTGTTAACTGCTGTGCCACCCCTTACTTAAGCTGACTTAAGCTTAGGCAGCACAGTAGCACAGTGGTTAGTGCTGCTGCTTCACAGCTCCAGGGACCTGGGTTCGATTCCCAGCTTGGGTCACTGTCTGTGTGGAGTTTGCACATTCTCCTCATGTCTGCGTGGGTTTCCTCCGGTTTCCTCCCACAGTCCAAAGATGTGTGGGTTAGGTTGATTGGCCATGCTAAAAATTGCCCTTAGTGTCCTGAGATGCGTGGGTTAGAGGGATTAGTGGGTAAATATGTAGGGATATGGGGGTAGAGCCTGGGTGGAATTGTGATCGGTACAGACTCGATGGGCCGAATGGCCTCTTTCTGTGCTGTAGAGTTTCTATGATTCTACGATTTCTTTATCTCCAATGATGTGACTGGCAGCAATGGACCAGGGGAGAGTGGGATCGACTTTGGCTCCCATGTTCTTCCTGTAGTTGAGTTTCCTGCCCCCTGTCTTGGATCTACCCAAGAGCAGGTTGGTAGAATGAAGTACCAGTGAGCTGCCGACCCTGTGGAACCATCCCGGTAACAGTCAGCAACTTTGGGACCAAAGGGTAGAATAAGTAAGAGAGCAGATTGCAAAGCTCCACCCTGTATAAGAATATAGAATCATACAAACCCTACATTGCAGAGGCAGGCCATTCGGCCCACAAAGTCTGCACCAACTCTCCGAAAAATCATCTTACCCAGACACTATCCTGATGACCCCACACATTTACCCCACTAATCCCCCTAACCTGCACATCTTTGGACACTAAGGGGCAATTTAGCATGGCCAATCCACCTAACCTGCACATCTTTGGAGTGTGGGAGGAAACCAGAGCACCCAGAGGAAACCCACGCAGACACGGGGAGAATGTGCAGACTCCATGCAGACAGACACCTAAGGTTAGAATTGAACTCGGGTCCCTGGTGCCGTGAGGCAGCAGTGCTTGCCACCATGCCGCCTGCTGTAAGAATACGTCTACGGTAAGAATTGATGAATGTAATATATCCCATGGGATGGATTTTATGATTAACACTATTCCCTGTGCTCCCAACCCCATCACTGCAAAAAACTCAGAAGGGAACCCACCCACAGTCCCAATGGTTGCCCTGCAGTAATAAACCCCGGAAACAGCGTTTACTGCTATAGGGTGAGACTTTCATCTCTCTCTCAGGAGGAAATTCCCCCCTCCCCCTTAGAGAGCTGCTGGGCAATTGGAGGCCAGCAGCTCTATAACCTTGGCAGTGCTAGCCAGGAGTAGTGGCCACTGCTGAAACTACAGGTAGGCCCACCATGCCAAGGAACCCAGGTGAGTCTGGGGTTGGGGTTCTCAATGAGATGGGGGCTGGGTTCAAGAGGACTGGAGAATGGTTAAAATCAGAATGACCTTGAAGGGGAGATGGGGGTGCCTCCGATGGGTTCAGAGGATCTACAATGGAGGTATTACCACCACCCCCCTGTCCCGCTCCCTCCTCCCCCCCTTCGAGGCTTCCCCTTATGGCGTGGGCCTCTCTTCGTGGGTAAAATACTGGCACAGGCAGATGAAGTCCTTGAGTGGCCAATAATTGGCTGGATTTGACATGCCCCGCCTCACCTTCAAGTCTGCCAGAGGGGGAGTGTAAACCCCAGTCCCATGATACTATTCCAAACAAGAATAGGGGCAATCCAATGTCCTGGCCAATATTTATCCCTGAATCAACAATAAAAGTTGATTACCTGGTCAATATCACATTGCTGTTTGTGGGATCTTGCTGACAGCAAATTGGAGGCCATGTTTGCTGTCTAACTACAGTGAAAAAAAACTTAATAAAGTATTTTATTTGCTGTAAAGCACTTTGGAATCTGCCCAGGCTGTGAAAGGTGGCATATAAATGTATCGGTTCCTCTTCTCCTCTTCCAAGCGATTTCGGAACATAAATATGATGTGATCAGTGACATGAGGATATCTTGACAATTGTACATAAAACTAAAGTTGGTTCTTTGATCCTTCTCTCACCGGTCTCCATTGCAACTTGTCTTGTAATATCTTATGTGACAGATCATGGGATATATTGGCCCAACACAAGCAATGGTCTGTAATTGTCATCTTATCATCTGACCGACTGGTTCCAGACTATTGAAGTTTTTCCTATTTCTCACCAGATCAAAGTGTGTCCATTGATGCAACTGGGTGAGGTTGGGAGTAGAGTGGGTTTGGCAGAACATCAGTGCAATTAGACATTGGGCCTCCATGCTATTGGATCCTACACTGCTGGATATATTACTCTGATGGTTCAAGAGCCATGTGCCATTTACAGTTAATGAGATGACAGAATGATCAGATAATGAGGCCCACAATCTCTGAACTCTGGGTTGACACACCCAGGTGGGGAAGTAATCCAAAGAAGCACTGAGAAAATTCCTTCCTACCCAATCCCCAGAGGTCCACAAGTAAGGGTTGCACGGCAACTGCCCAGGAAGTTCAAATCTACATTGGCAAATACCCTGCAATGTGAACCATCCAGAACTACAATGTAAATCGCAAATGTCAGCCGGTTCAGAATGCCTTAAGCAATAGTTATCCGGAAGAATTAAAGCCACTTCTAACTCCTGGATAACAATAATACTGGCCAACCTGACCCTCCAAGGGAACCCCCCCCCCCCCCCCCATCACCCACTGACTCCCAAGGGGACACCCATGACGACCCCATTCCCCCCCCCCCCGCCCCCAACAGGATCCCCGACTATCTCCCCTCCCCCACCCCAACAACAAACCACTCTGACGAAGAGACATCCAGACTCGAAACGTTGGCTCTATTCTCTCTCCACAGTTATAGAGTCATAGAGGTTTACAGCATGGAAACAGGCCATCCGGCCCAAGGTGTCCATGGCGCCCAGTTTTTAACCACTAAGCTAATCCCAATTGCCCGCATTTGGCCCATATCCCTCTATATCCATCTTACTCGTGTAACTGTCTAAATGCTTTTTAAAAGACAAAATTGCACCCGTCTCTACTACTACCTCTGGCAGCTTGTTCCAGACACTCACCACCCTCTGTGTGAAAAGATTGCCCCACTGGACTCTTTCGTATCTCTGCCCTCTCACCTTAAACTTATGCCCTCTAGTTTTAGACTCTCCTACCTTTGGAAAAAGATGTTGGCTGGGATTTTACCATCGCGTTGCGCCCATTTTCAGGCGTGACGCAGTCATAAAGCGTGGGACGCAAAGCGATTAATGTGATAGGTGCCGGTTTTTGTGGCCGGTGCCATTTTACAACCATAGAATTTCCGGCGCGGTCAGCCTATCGCTGGAAATGGGCGAGAGGAAGGTTAATGTATTTAAATTTATTTAAATAAGCATTTCAATGTCATTAGTGAGCCCGGCACTCAATCGTCCGGGCTCGCCTGGCTTTATGACCTCGCCGGGAAAGGTTCTCGCCGGCGAGGAATAGACATGTTCCCCATGAACAGGGAGCAGTCAACTTGGCCTCACCGGTGGAACCGGAGGCCATTGAGGCCCCCCGGGGAGACCGAGGGCAAAGGGGGTGCCCCTTGGGCAGTGCCAGACTGATAGTGCCACCTGACACCTGGGAAATGCCAGTCTGGCACCTGAGCATTGCCAAGTCCCGCACGCATGAGGACGGCCTCAACCAGGGTCTTGAGTTCATGTCACACTATGTGTAACCCCCACCATTTGGCCTGGGCTTGCAAAATCCCACTAACTGCCCTAGCTTGAGACAATTCACACCTCTTTAATCTGTGATCATCCCTCTCTCCACTCGCATTGTCTGTACCTGTAAAGACTTGATTACCTGTAAAGACTCGCATTCTAACCATTATCTTGCAATTGTGTCTTTGCCTGTACGTGCCGTGCTTGTGAAACCTACCTCTCCACTCACCTGATGAAGGGGCAGCACTCCGAAAGCTCATGATTCCAAATAAACCTGTTGGACTTTAACCTGGTGTTGTGAGACTCCTTACTGTGCCCACCCAAGTCCAACGCCGGCATCTCCACATCATAAGAACATAAGAACATAAGAAATAGGAGCAGGAGTAGGCCATCTAGCCCCTCGTGCCTGCCCCGCCATTCAATAAGATCATGGCTGATCTGACGTGGATCAGTACCACTTACCCGCCTGATCCCCATAACCCTTAATTCCCTTACCGATCAGGAATCCATCCATCCGCGCTTTAAACATATTCAGCGAGGTAGCCTCCACCACCTCAGTGGGCAGAGAATTCCAGAGATTCACCACCCTCTGGGAGAAGAAGTTCCTCCTCAACTCTGTCTTAAACCGACCCCCCTTTATTTTGAGGCTGTGTCCTCTAGTTTTAACTTCCTTACTAAGTGGAAAGAATCTCTCCGCCTCCACCCTATCCAGCCCCCGCATTATCTTATAAGTCTCCATAAGATCCCCCCTCATCCTTCTAAACTCCAACGAGTACAAACCCAATCTCCTCAGCCTCTCCTCATAATCCAAACCCCTCATCTCCGGTATCAACCTGGTGAACCTTCTCTGCACTCCCTCCAATGCCAATATATCCTTCCTCATATAAGGGGACCAATACTGCACACAGTATTCCAGCTGCGGCCTCACCAATGCCCTGTACAGGTGCATCAAGACATCCCTGCTTTTATATTCTATCCCCTTCGCAATATAGGCCAACATCCCATTTGCCTTCTTGATCACCTGTTGTACCTGCAGACTGGGCTTTTGCGTCTCATGCACAAGGACCCCCAGGTCCCTTTGCACGGTAGCAATATCATTCATATTGAATGACAGCACAGGCTCGAGGGGCTGAATAGCTGACCTCTACTCCTATTTTGTGTGTTCGTATGTACACCCTTATTAAACATGGCGTGACTTGAGCATTATATCCAGGTTTACCACGGCTTGTCCCCCAATGTTCCAGCCTTGACGATATGCATCTCCGGCGGAGTGGGGGTCGGGGTGGTGGGCGCTTACATTTCTGGTCTGTTATTTATTTCGAAAAGTACAAGAGACCTTTAACCAGAACGTCATGAGCAGAAGTCTGTTTCCAAATGACAGTCTTCTATGAATCTTCGTGGAGCGAACCTCCTTCAGCCCTGAAGTAATAAGTTCATTCCTAGCCAAATCCGGACCATTTCCACTGAATAATTTCACAGCAAGCAGGTGCCAGAATAAATTTAGCTGAAGAAGCCAAGAAGGTGAAAAGCTTTGTCACTTGACCTTTCAAACTGAAGTACCTTCTGAGCAACAGGCCTTGTGAGAAAGACCACCCTGCCAGAGTGGATTATAGTTCAGTTCCTGCAATCGCTGGTGGAAGGCTTGCAAGGAGCACATACATTAAAGGGCACCCTCTTGAAGGGGGTTATTTTATGCCACAAAACCTGGGCCATTTCAAAACAAGAATGCAGAAAGAATGGTTCGTTACTTTGTTTTTTAAAAAAACCCACAAAATTGATTAAACTCCAGTTATATTCGATTCCCGGCTTGGGTGACTGTCTATGTGGAGTTTGCACATTCTTCCGGAGTCTGCGTAGGTTTCCTCCGGGTGCTCCGGTTTCCTCCACAGTCCAAAGGTGTGTGGGTTAGGTGGATTGGCCATGTTAAATTGCCCCTTAGTGTCAGAGGGATTAGCAGGGTAAATACGTGGGTTTATAGGGATAGGGCCTGGGTGGGATTGTGATTGGTGCAGACTTGGTGGGCCGAATGGCCTCCTTCTGCACTGTAGGATCCCAGAATTCTATGATTCTATGATTTGGATTATAGAAACATAGAAAATAGGTGCAGGAGTAGGCCATTCGGCCTTCAAGTCTGCGCCACCATTCAATAGGATCATGGCTGATCATGCACTCTCAGTATCCCGCTCCCACTTTCTTTCCATATCCCTTGATCCCTTTAGCCACAAGGGCCACGTCCAGCTCCCTCCTGAACATATCTAATGAACTGGCCCCAACAGCTTTCTGTGGTAGAGAATTCCACAGGTTCACAACTCTCTGAGTGAAGACGTTCTTCCTCATCTCAGTCCTGAATGGTTTGCCCCTTATTCTTAGACTGTGACCCCCTAGTTTTGGACTTCCCCAACATCGGGAACATTCTTCCCGCATTTCACCTGTCCAGTCCCATCAGGATTTTATATGTTTCTATGAGATATTATTCATCCCCTGCTCAAATTTCTTCACTTCTCAGTCTTAAGGCGTAGAAGGGGTAGGTCATTCCACCCCATTAACCTGTTCCATGCCATTCAAAGACATCTTGGGTGGGATTTTCCAGCTGCGCTCGCCCCAAAACCGGAAAATCCTGCCCAAGGTCAATGGACCATTCCATGGTCCGCGTCCTGCCTGCTACAATTCCTGTGGCGCACGGAATGGGCAAATTCCTCTCCCGACTGACCTGTGTCCTAACTCCATATGGGTGCCTTTGCTCCACATCCCCTGATAGCATTGACTAACAAAAATCTGCCATCCCAGATTTAAGATTAACAATTGATCTAGCATCGGTCCTTGTTTGCGGAAGTGAGTTCCAAACTTCTACCTTACCCTTTGTGCTACTACTTAAACTTTAACTTATAAGCTTTACGTTTGGCAAGATCTGTGGACAGAGAAAACAGTCCTTCAAGTTGAGGACTGCATCAGTACTTCCAGCATCTAATCAATTTTATTTCATAGAAACCATAGAAACCCTACAGTGCAAAAAGAGGCCATTCGGCCCATCGAGTCTGCACCGACCACAATCCCACCCAGGCCCTATCCCCATAACCCTACATATTTACCCGCTAATCCCTCTAACCTACGCATCTCAGGACTCTAAGGGGCAATTTTAGCATGGCCAATCAACCTAACCTGCACATTTTTGGATGTCCAGCTTCTTCGCTGTTTGACTCGAAAATAGTTTAACACTGATTATTAGAGACCAGTTTATAGAATCCCTACAGTGCAGAAGGAGGCCATTCAGCCCATCGAGTCTGCACCAACAACAATCCCACCCCCGGCCCTATTCCCACAACCCCACACATTTACCCCGCTAATCCCTCTAACCTACACATCCTGGGACACTAAGGGGCAATTTAGCATGGCCAATCCACCTAACCCGTACATCTTTGGAGTGTGGGAGGAAACCGGAGCACCCGGAGGAAACCTATGTAGACACAGGGAGAACGTGCAGACTTTGCATGGGCAGCGATCCAAGGCGGGAATCGAACCTTGGTCCCTGGAGCTGTGAGGCAGTAGTGCTAACCACTGTGCCACCGTGCCGCCCCAGAGTTTGTACAGAGATACAGAATATTAAAGGTGAGGAAGGAAACGGTTGAGTTTAAATAAGCTCCTCTGTCTCTTCAAGTTTCGAAATACTTTCTTTTGAGATTATACCATGTTCAGGAAGTTGTGAAAAAGTCCAGTTAGCGTGCTGATCTGTCGGACTATTTCCAATTTCAAGATGCATAAGAAGTGATTTCTGATTTCACTCCTGAAAGGCCAACCTCTAACTTTTCAACTTTGACACTCCTGGACCTGGATTCCCCACTCAACCGGGGAATAGTTTCTCCCAATCTACCCCAGGAGAGGCAGTGGAACAGTGGAATTATCACTGGGCTAATAATCCCAGAGATCCTGGGTAATAGTTTGGGGACCCGGGTTCAAATCCCACCACCGCAGATGGTGAAATTTGAATTCAATAAAAATCTGGAATTAAAAAGTCTCTTGGTGACCACAAAACCATTGATGATTGTCATGAAAACCCATCTAATGTCCTTTAGGGAAGGAAATCTGCTGTCCTTATTCAATCTGGTCTACATGTGACTCCAGGTCCACAGCAATGTATTTGATTCTCAAATGCCCTCTGAAATGGAGGGCAGTTAGGGATGGGCAATAAACGCTGACCCAGCCATAACACCCACATCACATAAAAATTAATTTTAAAAAACCCCATCCCTTTCCGTTCATGTCTAGAAAATGTTGGTTAAATCACCCCTTTATAATCTGATTTCAGGATATATAGCCCTAGTTTGTGTAACTTCTCCATGTAATTTAACATTTAAGTTTATTTATTAGTGTCACAGGAAGGCTTCCATTGCAATGAAGTTACTGTGAAAATCCCCTAGTCGTCACACTCCAGCGCCTGTTCGGGTACACTGAGAGAGAATTCGGCACGGCCAATGCACCTAACCAGCACGTCTTTCGGACTGTGGGAAGAAACTGGAGCACCCGGAGGAAGCCCACGCAGACACGAGGAAAATGTGCAGACTCTGCACAGTGACCCAAGCCAGGAATCGAACCCCAGATCCCTGGCGCTGTGAGGCAGCAGTGCTAACCACTGTGCCGCCCTGAGTCCAGGTATCACCCTGCTTAACTTACGCTGTACTCCCTCCAAAGCCAATGTGTCCTCCCTAAGGGAGGGTGCCCAGAGCTGCTGACATTACTCCCTCTAAGCAGGGCTTTGTATAGCTGAAGCAATAGAGGGCAAACTGGTTACCGTCAGAATGAATTGGTTGTTGGAATTGTTCCCAGATGCTACTGAATTAACACAGCTCCAAAGGAGATCGAATGGCTGCCCATTAGACTCACCGACCTTAAACCTTCCACATTGCTGCGAAATCATAGAATCATAAAATCCTACAGCGCAGAAGGAGGCCATTCAGCCCATCAAGTCTGCACTGACCACAATCCCACCCAGGCCCTATCCCCATAACCCCATGCATTTACCCTAGCTAGTCCCCTGACACTAAGGGGCGATTTAGCATGGCCAATCCACCTAACCCGCAATTGAAATGGTTGAGGATGGGCAAGGACATCCAGTGCTTTATCACCCAGATGTACAAGAGTTTAGTTTTCACCTTCAGTTATATATTTAGCATTTTATTTGAAGAGATAACCATCATCTGGAACCACAGTCAGTTACAGAATACGCACAGGTTAGATACAACATTCACAAAACAAACCGACGGCAATTATGAATCGCCGTATTATTCCAGTCAGGAATAATCAAAGATTTATCCATATCTGATTAGGGGCGGCACGGTGGCACAGTGGTTAGCACTGCTGCCTCACAGCGCCAGGGACCTGGGTTCGATTCTCGGCTTGAATCAGTGTCTGTGTGGAGTTTGCACATTCCCCCTGTGTCTGCGTGGGTTTCCTCCGGGTGCTCCGGTTTCCTCCCACAGTCCGAAAGATGTGCTGGTTAGGTGGATTGGTGCTAAATTCTCCCTCAGTGTACCCAAACAGGCGCCTGAGTCTGGCGACTCGGGGATTTTCACAGTAACTTCATTGCAGTGTGAATGTCAGCCTACTTGTGACAATAATAAATTATTTAAAAATTTAATATCTGGATATCATAATTTCCACCCCCTCCCTGTCCCCATGTTTTGTAAGAAGTCTCACGACACCAGGTTAAAGTCCAACAGGTTTATTTGTTAGCAAATACCATAAGCTTTCGGAGCACTGCTCCTTCGTCAGATGGAGTGGAAATGTGCTTCAAACAGTGCAAACAGTGCACTGTTTGAGAGCAGATATCCACCCCATCTGACAAAGGAGCAGTGCTCCGAAAGCTTATGGTATTTGCTAACAAATAAACCTGTTGGACTTTAACCTGGTGTTGTGAGACTTCTTACTGTGTTTACCCCAGTCCAACGCCGGCATCTCCACCCCATGTTTTGTGACAGTGGAGTCGCTCCTCCATTGCTGGGCAGCAGGAACTTCCATTCTCACCCCTGTCAACGAGACAACGGGGTTTCCCATTGGTCACACGAATCGCCGCTGGAGAACGTGGGGTGGGGGTAGGCGGAAAATCGCCTCCGGTGAAACCACGAGATCCTGCCGATGGGAACAGCTGAGAAATATCGCCCATTGTTACGATGAGGTGAACAGGAGTGAACTGAATCCTATCTTTATACCACCCTTGAGTTGAAATTTGAATTTAAACCGAGACGATATTGCCAAATGTGAGATATATTTAACTGCGTATAGCTCAGTCCAAGAAATAAACCTACCAGGTTCTTCAAGTTAACAAGTAAAGTGCTAGTTTTATTGCTAAAACTCGCTCAGGTAAAGATGCAAAAATTAACAAGAGGTTTATAATGCCCAGTAATGTAAAAAAAAACTCACAATCACTCCTCCCGAATGCAAAAAAATTAAACTCTGCAGCGTATCAAGTATTAAAAGCTTGGCCAAGTAACAAGTCAAGTCAGGAAAAAGTTATTAACAGAATGTCCGGATGCTTGTGTCCAGCTGATGTGTCCTGGTCCACAGTAGTTGCTGATCCTTGGAGTTCCTCGCTGGAGAAAGTGATGTTGGTTCGCAATTAATTCTCCTTTATGAACTTTTAGTTTGCAGCAATGAGGTCTTCCGGTAGGTTTTTCAAATTGCAAACACCTCAGAGAGGTTGCAGTACAAAATAAAGCTGTTGCCCCTGTGTACACAGGCTTGTCACCCAAAACCTGACCCTCACCAAAGCTCAGCGGGGCTCCAGGGAATTCCAGTACACTTGCCACAACAGCAAAATCGCTATTTCCCAAACACCTTGGGTGGGATTTTACAGCCCGCCTGCCACCGGGATCGTCCGGTCCCATGGAAAGTGAATAGACTTTTGGCTTGGCTACCAAATCTCCTGTGGCGGCGGGTCCTCCCACGGTGGGCTGGAAAATCCCAGCTTCTATATTCAAAATTAAAGAGATGCTCATCTAAAGCAAGTTCTTCTGGGGGCTCATTCAAACCCAGTTGAAAGTTCCCATTCTAGCAGTTTCGGGAGGCATCTTTGATTTGATCTGATTTGATTTATTATTGTCACATGTATTAATATACAGTGAAAAGTATTGTTTCTTGTGCGCTATACAGAAAAAGCATACCATTCATAGAGAAGGAAAGGAGAGAGTGCAGAATGTAATGTTACAGTCATAGCTAGGGTGTAGAGAAAGATCAACTTAATGCAAGGTAGGTCCATTCAAAAGTCTGATGCTGGCCCTTTTTTAATTTTACTCTTCTCATCAAAACTATCTTTTCACAGGAGGTGCACGTTACTGGCAAGGCCAGAAATTGTTGACTATCCCTAATTGGCTTGAGAATGGCGGTGAGCCGCCTTCTTGAATAACAACAGTTCACGTGGTGTAGATACACCCAGAGTGCTATTAAAAAGGCAGTTCCAGGTTTTTGATCCAGCAGCATTGAAGGAATGGCAATATATTTCTAACAGGGGAGGTGGTGGCGTAGTGCTAATGTCACTGGACTAGTAATCCAGAAGCCCAGGCGAATGGTCTGGGGACACAGGTTCCAATCCCACCACAATAGCTGATAGAATTCAAATTCAATAAATAAAATCTGGAACTGAAGGCTAATTTCAGTAATGGTAAAAACGAAAATCATTGGGCGGGATTTTCCAGCCACGTTCACCCCAAGACCGGAAATTAGAAGGTGCTGTCGATATAACCTGGCAAGTTGCTTAAGTGCATCTTGTAGATGGTGTGATGATACTGTGCCTTTAAGAAGTGTATTTATATCATGTTTCTTGTGATAGGTTTCTTGTGGGGGGCACGTTTAAAATTCAGCTCTGCTTTACCTGGTGCCAACCTGTCTGCAAACCAGGCAGCTCCATGTTGAGAATGCAGGAGAATAATTGATCCTAGATAATGGGGTATTTGTTTGAATCTGAGCAAATCAATCTTTGTCTATTTTTGTTTTTTTTCCACTGGGATTTCAGAGTAAGGTTTAATTAGGCTGATTGACCATAGACAGAGTCAGGTGAATGGGAGGAGCTAAGCTTACAGGAAAACAACAGCAGTTTCTGCTTGATCCTGAAAGAAGCAGGAGCTCACTCTCTCTCTCTCTCCCTCGGGAGGCTGCTGTTTGAGTGTCGGAAGACAGGTAGGTGTCTCTCTGAACCTCTCACCAGAAGTGTTCAAAGGCTTGAGGACTGGCACACACACATAGCTGCACGTAAGCATGTGTTCTTTGCTGACTGATTTTGAAGAGGAGTTTCAATCTATGAGGAATATTATTTAAAATTGGAATTAATAAAGAGTGGGTTTAACAGTTAAGAATTGTATCTTGTCATGTTTAAGTATTTCAATTAAACTAGAAAGAGTGTAGAAGACATTCTCCCTCTCTTCAATTTTGACAAAGAACTAGAAGGGCTCGAAACGTTAACTCTGCTTTCCCTCCTGACAGAGGCGGCCAGTCCTGTTGAGTTTTGCCAGCATCTTCTGCTCGTGCTCCTTTACATGGTGTGGTTAAAAAACCACCCTTGCCTTTCGCAACACTCTTCACATGGGTCATAAACACAGCAACTCTGATGTTTCCCTCCTGCGTTACCCACTTTCAAAGATAAATGTTTGTCGTCTCCAATTTCGAGTAACGACGCAAATACCGAGAACAGACGATGGATGTTGGACGTCTGAAAGTGAGATTTAAATTGCGAAAAGAAAGAACTTGCATTTATATCACACTTTTCAAATGTTTCTAAGTGACACAATGTAACTTTACAGCCAATGAAGTAACTTCCCAAGCGTAGCCACTGATGTAATATGGAAACGTGGCAGCCCAATTTGTGCACAGCAAGATCCCAATAATGACCAATCTGTTTTTTATGATGCTGATTGAGCGATAAATATTGACACCAAAGATAACCTCCCACCCCCCATTCTTCTTTGAAACAATGGGATCCTTTACACCCACATATAAGTAACCTGATTATTCAGAGGAGTTGGTCAGATCTATATTAAATGCAATACTCAAGGCTTCAGCTGTTCAGTTTAATTCGAGAAAGCTCTAAACTGGACGACTCCCACACTTGCCTGTCTGGCTCAGTATTCTCCATTAACAGGGGTCATCCAGCACTCTGCTGCCTATATCTTACTTTGCACCAACTCCCATTGAGGGGTTTGAGGACTCTGGGTCTGTACTCGATAAAGTTTAGAAGGATGAGGGGGGATCTCATTGAAACTTACAGAGTACTGAAAGGCCTGGATAGAGTGGACGTGGGGGAGATGTTTCCATTAGTCGGAGAGACTAGGATAGGGCACAGCCTCAGAATAAAGGGATGACCCTTTAGAACTGAGATGAGGAGGAATTTCTTCAGCCAGAGGGTGGTGAATCTGTGGAATTCATTGCCACAGAAGAGTGTGAAGGCCAGGTCATTGAGTGTATTTAAGACAGAGATAGATAGGTTCTTGATTGGTAAGGGGATCAAAGGTTTTGGGGAAAAGGCAGGAGAATGGGGTTGACAAACTTATCAGCCGTGATGGAATGGGGGGGGAGACTCGATGGGCAGAATGGCCTAATTCTGCTCCTAGATCATATGGTCTTATGGTCGATTCATCCATCACCCATTGGCCTATTGACTTCTGTTAGCGTCTGGCTTGACAAAGCCTCCATTTCAAAATTCTCATCCTTGTTGTTTTCAAATCTCTCCATGACCATGCCTCTTGCTACCTCTGGTGGCATGGGGGTGATTAGCACTGCTGCCTCACAGTGCCAAGGACCCGGGTTCAATGCCAACCTCGGGTGACTGTGTGGAGTTTGCACATTCTCCCCGTGTCTGCATGCGTTTCCTCTGGGTGCTCCGGTTTCCTCCCACATTCCAAAGGTGTGCAGGGTAGGTGTAGTGCCCCTTAGTATCTCAAGATGGGTAGGTTAGGGGTATTAGTTGGATAAATAGGTGGGGTTACGGGGATAGGACCTGGGTAAGATACTCTGTCAGAGAATCAGTGCAGATTTGATGGGCCGAATGCCCTCCTTGTGCACTGTAGGGATTCTATGATTCTTCCGACCCCATAATCCTCTGGCATCTCTGTGCTAACCCCACTTCAGGCTTCTCACACCCCACCCCTTGATTTTCATCACTGCACCATTGGCAGCAGTGCTTTCAACTGTCTGAGCCCTAACTACTGGATATCAAACCCCCTCCCTCCCACCCACCTCCACCAACAAACATTTCCACCTCTGTCTCTCTCTCTCTCCTCCATAAAACTCTTTAACTCTTTAACTCTTTAACCATACTTTTGGTCATCTATTTTAATATCTCCTGGGGCAAATTTGGCATGTGTAATGTCCTAACTATGTTAGGGGTTGTGGGTTTTAACAAAAAGAAAAGATGTGCTTTGCACGCACAGATTCAAAGTAGCAGCAATAGATTTATTCCAGGAGCTCTTGTCTGTACAGAGAACAAACTGAAGGTAAAACAGCAGCCTCTGCAACACCCTAATGACATCACCATGTGGTCAGCTCTTAAAGCAATCATGCAACCACTTAAATATATAACAGCTTGACATTCACTCGTGTTAAAAGCCTTAGGATGCTTTCCTACATTAAAGGTGCTATACAAATGCAACTGTTGTTGCTGCACACCCTCAGGCTAGTCTGCAATTATAACAGACAGGTCAGTATTTTCAGTATAAAAACCATAAGACATTGGAGCAGACATAGGTCATTTGATCCTTCAAACCTGAATCATAGAATACCTACAGTGCAGAAGGAGGCCATTCGGCCCATCAGGTCTGCACTGACTCTCCAACAGAGCCTCCCACCCAGGCCCTATCCCTGTAACCCCACGTGTTTACCCCACTAATCCCCCTAGCCCATACATCTTGGGGAAAAAAGGATAATTTAGCATGGCCAATCAACCTAACCTGCACATTTTGGACTGTGGGAGGAAATTGGAGCACCCGGAGGAAACCCATGCAGGCACAGGGAGACACATGCAAACTCCACACAGACAGTCACCCAAACCGGGAATCGAACCCGGGTCCCTGGCGCTGTGAGGCAGCAGTGCTAACCACTCTGCCACCGTGCCACCTGCTCCGGCATTCAATGTGATCGTGACTGATCTGATGTGATAATCCTCGGCTCCGCTTTCCCGCTCTATCCCCATAATCCTCGATTCCCTTCCTGATTAGAAATCTGCCCATCTCAGTCTTTATCTTTTGCCAGACTGTAGTTTTCTGTTCAGGAATGTCAATAGTTGGAAAGTCACACTGCAGAAGTGAGAATTCCTGGGCCTCAACTTTACAACTGCCGACTGTCCCATTTGTGTCTCTCCAGCAATTTATGTTTGTTTGGAATCTGCAGGGCGGGATTTCCCGATCGCTCTCATCCCGAAACCGGAAAATCCCGCCCAAGGTCAACCTTTCCATGGTCTGCCCTCCCCACCATGATTCCCATGGCGGGCGGAATGGGAAAATTCACTCCGCAGTCTACCTTTAAATTTTTTTTATCATTTTCTGTTCTTCCAACCAGTCCGTACCAATCGGCAAGGTTTTCTGTTTCCAGATTTCTTGCCTATGTTCCACAGTCTGTGACAGCTCCCTGAGCTAACGTTCCAGTGACTTGGCTCAGCTGCTGGTTCGAATAAACTATGGCCCAAACATTCCTTTGTCCTGGAAAATGTGCAGTGCACTCGTTGCTCTGAGTCTCTGCCCGAAGTCTCCGGCCTTGTTGTAAAACTGCAGCATCGAAAATCATTACATCGAATGCAGGACATCGACTGAGGTGATGTCATCATTGTTGACTTGCGGTTCCTTGAACGAATCACATTTATCTCGGGAAAGCAGAGGGATTAATGATGTAGGGCCAACTCGCTTTGTGTTAGGTTAAGTGCACTGAATCACACATGCCATATCATCGTCCTTTAGGGAGAGCAGAATTGCAGGTACAAAGATTAATTTTAATTGTGGTTAGTCAGCCCACTGATCAAAGCACACACAATTCCAGGTACAGCCAGCATTGTATCACCTCCATTACTTCATCTAACCCCATCTAGATATCTTTCTATTCCTCACTGCCTCATGGACCTATCCTGTGACCCCTTAAAAGTAGCACGGTGGCGCAGTGGTTAGCACTGCTGCCTCACAGTGCCAGGAACCCGGGTTCAATTCCCGGCTTGGGTCCCTGTCTGTGTGGAGTCTGCACTCCCCATGTCTGCGTGGGTTTCCTCTGGGTGCTCCGGTTTCCTCCCACAGTCCGAAAAGCGTGCTGGTTAGGTGAATTGGCTGTGCTAAATTCTCCCTCAGCGTACCCAAACAGGCGCCGGAATGTGGCGACTAGGAGATTTTCACAGTAACTTCATTGCAGTGTTAATGTAAGTTTACTTGTGACTAATAAATAAACTTAATTACTTGCTTAAAAGCATCTGTCCTATTCGCCTCAGCTACCCCAGGTGGTTGCGAGTCCCACGTTGTGATCACTTTCTGAGTAACGATGTTTCTGAAAGAAAAGATATTTCTTGTCGAAGCTTTTTGTCTTGCACTCATCAGATCAATCAATCCACAAGAATACCAATGTCAGGGAAAACAAAACATAAGCAAGTGATGCTTATCTCTTCTCATACAGTATAAATTGTTGTCCTCCTTTGCTTGATCTTCTTGCAAATTGTTCTGAGTGCAAGACCATAATCTTCGACAGAATGCCTTCTTTCAGCAATATGAAAGATGCTTCTGCTGAGTTTTTAAACTTGATTTATTAACAAATACTTTATATTTCCGAACTCTAGTTTCGGATCCCATTTCACATCCAATCAACATTATTTTTCTCCTTTCCCCCAATATTTTCCCCTTCTGTTCCTGAAGGTGCTGGTTTCTGCTGAGGTACCATTCCGTGTGGCGCAGGCGCCATTCAGTACTCCACTGAGCAGCCATTCTTTATATGTGGGCCTGGGTGGTCTTATGTTGCGCTGGCTATGTAGGAACAACATTGCCACAGGAGTTCCACAGGGAAGTATCCACACCCCAACCATCCATAGCTGTTTCGTCAATAAATGTTTGTCAATTATAAGGTCAGAAGTGGCCTTGTGGCTAAGCCACCTACTGTTCAGGCACTCTGTGTACATTGAAGGCCCACCCCAAATGATTCCCTGCCTCCTGCACATTTTCTCCCCCGCCCTCCTCTCCCTGCCCTTGATATCGCTTCCACACTCCCCATGCTGGGGCCTGCTAGCGCTGCTGCCTCAAAGCGCTGGGGACCCAGGTTCGATTCCGACCTCGGGTGACTGTCTGTGTGGAGTTTGCACATTTTCCCCGTGTCGGCGTGGGTTTCCTCCGGGGGCTCCGGTTTCCTCCTACAGTCTGAAAGATTAGGTTGCTTAGCCATATCAAATTGCCCTTTAGTGTCCCAAAATATATCAGTTGGCAGGGGGTTACGGGGTAAGCCTGGGTAAGAGTCTGTGCAGACTTGATGGGCCAAATGGCCTCCTTCTGCCCTGTAGGGATTCTATGACATTACGACAGCTAGTTTTTCCTTAATTTTCTTTGAGTAGTTCTCTTGACCAGATATAAAAATATTGTAAATTAGGGAGGGCGGGAGGTTAAAGATGACAGTCAAGTATCATCCAACTGGGTAATGTGTCTTTTTGCTTCCCAATTCACATAGGAAGGCATAAGGATGGATGTTTTGACTGATGAACAGCTGGAGCCTGGAGCAAGTCATGTGACAAAACCTCCAGGAAGACATTTAATCTCAGCCAGCGACCTAAACGAATAAAAAAAAGTAAAAATAAAATCATAGAATCCCTACAATGCAGAAGGAGGCCATTTGGCCCATCGAGTCTGCCCTGACCACAATCCCACCCAGGCCCTCTCTCCGTAACGCCATACATTTACCCTAGCTAATCCCCCTGACACCCAGGGGTAATTTAGCATGGCCAATCAACCTAACCCGCACATCTTTGGACTGTGGGAGGAAACCGGAGCACCCGGAGGAAACCCATGCAGACACGGGAATATGTGCAAACTCCACACAGGTAGTGACCCGAGACCGGAATTGAACCTGGGTCCCCGGCGCTGTGAGACAGCAGTGCTAACCACTGTGCCACCGTGCCGTCCAGTTTCTTTGGTACAATAGATAATGATCAGTAATGGAGGTTCACTGAGGAGAAACTGTGGCCTCAGCAACCCTACAAAGCAGCAAATATTCCATTGATGCCCTTGGTCACATTTTCGAGAGGGGAATGTTAATCCTGCCTATCCAGGTGGGCTTTTAAACCGAGTGCTCAAACTCTTTGGTTTGTGTTTCAGGTACGTGAGGGAAGGGAAATTCAAAATGGAGGAAAGGACCCTGACGGCTTTCAACTGGCTGTACACTCCTTACCAACATCGCATAGTCAGCAGAGCTGACCTGGAGTCTCCCAACAGGTAGGCAAGGTCACAGGAAGCACTTGCCCTCCTGAGGCCTATTCTATTTTCCAAGGATGTCCAAAAGCACCTCACAGCCAATGAATCTCTTTCAAGATGTTCAACAAAATGCAGCAGCTAATTTTGCACAAAGAAACATTCAGAAAAATCGCAAGAGAGAAATGATCCCCCTTTTAAAATTCTACCAGGCAGCTAATCCGTTATTGGTGGTGTAGATTAGAATCATAGAATGTTCAGCATAAAAGGAGGCCATTCAGACCATCAATTTTGGTCTGATAAAAGGTCCTCTAGACTTGAAACGTTGGCTCTATTCTCTCCCCATAGATGCTGTCAGACCTGCTGAGATTTTCCAGCATTTTCTGTTTTTGTTTCAGATTCCAGCATCGGCAGTAATTTGCTTTTATCAGTTGTGCTGACTCTCTGATAGAGTTATCCAGTTAATCCCACTCCCTTACTCTTCCTTCCGTAGCCCTATATTTGATTTCATAGAATCCCTACAGTGCAGGAGGAGGCCATTCGGCCCATCGAGCCTGCGCCGACAACAATCCCACCCAGGCCCTGCTCCCAAATATTTACACTGCTGATCCCATTGACACAAAGGGGCAATTTAGCATGGCCAACCCGCACATCTTTGGACTGTGAGAAGAAACTGGAGCGCCCGGACGTGCAGACTCCACACAGATAGAGACCCAAGGCTGGAATTGAACCCGGGTCCCTGACGCTGTGAGGCAGCAGTGCTGACCACTGTGCCACCGTGACGCTTATATTTCCCTTCAAGTATTCATTCAATTCTTTGAATACTACTCTTGAATCTGCTTTCATTTCCCTTTCAGGCAAAGCACCCCAGATCACAACAACACTCTTCATGTGTTTTTAAAAAACATTTCCTTTTGTCACCTCTGTTCCTTTGCCAATCACCTTCGATCTGCGTTGTCTGGTTACTGTGATGTTACTGTGCCTTTAAGAGGTTTTTTTAAAACCATGGTCACAGCCTTGGGTGATGTCATTGCTGGAAAGGAGGAAAAAAAACTATGGGCAGGTCAGGTGACCAAAGTTCTTTCAACTTTCAATTTAATTTTTGGCTGCAGTGTTAGAGGCAGTCTTAGAAGCAAGCTGGAAAATAAGCCTCTTTCTCTGTTTTGCTTTTAAAACTTTACCAATTTGCTGAAAGAAAGGCTTGTTGCGATGCTGCAGTTAGAAATCTGTGCTTTGATGTTTTGGGGAGCTGACATGCCTACAAACTGCTCTGAAGTTTCAAGATCATTTGAAATCAGCATTCAACCCAGGGAACTGGATTCTAGTATCATGTGAGCTTTACCCTGTGCAGTGATAAATCTGCTCAAAGGGTTTTGTTTATTGGATATTGGTTTTGATTGGAACATCTGATATATATTGGTTAATACATTATTGTGGTTGTTTTGTTTCTTGTTTGTAATTGATAAAAGTTTTTGCTAATTTTCTTATTATACATGTTAACTATATTCTTAAATAAACTTTGTTTGATGAAAACTTTTGAATTGCCAGAGATTTCGATTCCCGGCTTGGGTCACTGTCTGTGTGGAGTGTGCACATTCTCCCTGTGTCTGCGTGGGTTTCCTCCGGGTGCTCCGGTTTCTTCCCACAGTCCGAAAGACGTGCTTGGATGTGCTAAATCCTCCCTCAGTGTACCCAAACAGGTGCTGGAGTGTAGCGACTTGGGGATTTTCACAGTAACTTCATTGCAGTGTTAATGTAAGCCTGCTCATGACACTAATAAATAAACATTAAAAAAACTAAAAGCCATTAACTCTGATAGGACCTTGTAAAGCAGTTACATTTTTGAGATGTATTGAAGTGATGCCAGAGATTTTAACTTCATTACCTGCTCCAGAAGTCCATGGAACAGAGTCGAAGACAGGATAATGGAGGCAAACCCCTTGGAAACATTTACAAGTGGATAGGTTGCCACAATGAGAAATATTATGATAAATGGATCACAAACCAGATGCCAAAGTATGAAAGTAAACACAAATCCTTTTCTTGATATGTTAGGGACCAGTTCAGAAACTCCAAGGTATATTATGGAGTGAACCTGGATGCTAACATTCTTGATTTTGGCGTTAGGGTAACCATAAGATGTTTCGCTCCAGGCATGATTCGGTTGACCCACCAGGAAGCTTTTACTAAAACACACTTTATTTAAGACACAATTAGAATATAACAACAAGAATTAGCATAAATTTTATCAACATTTAAACATGACAAAATATAATTCTTCACAGCTATCCGTCTCTATAGTTCCAATTTAAGCAATATCCCCATACTCACCCTTCTTCAAAACTTGTTACCACAAAAACAGATATGCTCACATCAGTGCTAGGTTTCCAGCCTATTAACCCCTCTGAACAGATGCAGAAATACTCCTGGCTTCTGACACCCATACAGTGACTTCCAGCGAAGGATATATCCTCAAACAGCAGAACTTTGGAGAAAACTAGTTGCTGGCAGATCCAGTCTCCAGACGTGAGAGAGGTACAGAGCTATTTCTGCTCTTTTCAAGTCCCAAAAAACAACTCCAGAGAGAAATCTATTTTCAAACAGCAGAACTCCAGAGAAAGTGAAAGAGTTACTGCTCTGTCCAAACTCAATCACCAATTGCCAACTTATTTTCTTTCTGTTGAACCTAGTCCCATCCAGTCATCTGACCTTACCTGTCAATCAACCTAATTAAGCCGCATTCTGAAAAGCCCCTGGTGAAAACACTAAAATAACAACTCTGCATTAGTTCAGAATAAAACAAACATTCCAGCAATTAAAATCAATTAAGCTGCTGCAATAACAACAGGGGCTGCTAGATTCAAACAAAGCGGCACCAATAATAAAACAAACTACTAAACCAAAATCCTGCACATGAAGCATGACCCAAATATATTTCTAGAAGGTACAATATCATCATAGGTGGTTCATGATCATTTGTTTATATACAGGATGCAGCATTAATTATGTCTGCCTCCTATCTACTAACTAACCCGGTGTCCTAACAGTCCTTTCTTATATGTGCTCAAGATACTTAGTCAATCAATACCCTCCATAACTTTGACATGACATTAACATACTGTTGGGTCTTTCCCGATGGATGATCTAAGATGGTCAAATTACAGTGCTCATTCATAATCACCTTTGGAAATGCCAAAATAGCAGCAATGCTAGCCAGGTTGATGGGAGGTGTAAGTATTAACCAGGGCACTAGGAATTTCCCTTGTTCTTCGTTGAACAGTGGCATGGGATCTTTACCATCTTTTTGAGAGGTTAGATGGAGCCTTGGCTTTAAAACCTATCTGAAGGCAGCTCCTGACAGCACAGTACTCCCTGGGGATGTTTTGGAGTAAGAAGTTCAACAACACCAGGTTAAAGTCCAACAATAAACGTGTTGGACTTTAACCTGGTGTTGTTAAACTTCTTACTGTGTTTACCCCAGTCCAACGCCGGCATCTCCACATCATGCTTTGGAGTGCCAGCCTATACGGTGACATGGTGGCACAGCGGGTTAGCACTGTTGCCTCACAGTGCCAGGGACCTGGGTTCAATTCCGGCTTCGGGTAACTGTGTGTGTGGAATTTGCATGTTCTCCCCATGTCTGCATGGGTTTCCTCTGGGTGCTCCAGTTTCTTCCCACACTCCAAAGATGTTTGGGTTAGGTGGGTTGGCCATGCTAAATTGCCCCTTAGTGTCAGGGGGATTAGCAGGGTAAATACGCGGGGTTACGGGAATAGGGCCTGGGTGGGATTGTTGCCAGTGCAGGCCCAATGGGCCAAATGGCCTCTTTCTGTACTCTATGATGTTATATGCTCAGGTCTCTGGAAAAGGCCACTTGAACCACAGCTCTGCGACACAGAGACATGAATGCCACTAAAAGAGAAAATGCTGGAAAATCTCAGCAGGTCTGGCAGCATCTGTAAGGAGAGAAAAGAGCTGACGTTTCGAGTCCAGATGACCCTTTGTCAAAGCTAAAAGGCATAGAAAGTGGGAGATATTTATACTGCAGGGGGAGGGAATAAAAGATGTGTCATAGCCACAGAAACAAGGGGAAAGGCTAAGAGGTGCTAATGGCAGTCCATAGAGAGAATAGAAGGTGTGAATGGCCATTTCTCTCTTAGTGCTGGTCACCCTACAGTATAAATCTCTCCCACTTTCTCTGCCTTTTAAATTTGACAAAGGGTCATCTGGACTCGAAACGTCAGCTCTTTTCTCTCCTTACAGATGCTGCCAGACCTGCTGAGATTTTCCAGCATTTTCCCTTTTGGTTTCAGATTCCAGTATCCGCAATAATTTGCTTTTATCCATGAATGCCACCAATTGAGCCTTGACTGAGGTGTTAAGGATAAGAAGAAAATAATTAATTGGGGGCTGGGTGTGTGTAATTTTGTGATGTATGCTTCCAGCAGCTACAAGGGCAGAGATGTGAGACCTTTAACACATCTTAGCGCCATCTCATGTTAACTATCCATCCCCAAGGCTGGCATAGGTCTTAATGCAGATCGACAGCCATTCAGTTATCCTCTAATGGTTGGAGACATTGGAAACCACTAATTGCACCAGCCTTCAGTGCCAACTATAAAAGATTTAGATTCCTCAAAGGTTAAATGCCTCGGTGAGGTGTCAGGTGGTTGAGAGTAATCGGTCCCTGTTTTGTGAGGGCGGATGGGAGGCCGGGTCCCACAAGCATCTGGTTTCAATCGCACACTTTCTCTCGGGTTTAGCGTCGCGCACGGGATCCGCTTTCAGCAACTTGGGCACCTTGCCATAAAGACCAGCTGGAAAATAACTGGGAGATCTGCGTGGAAAGACTAACGTCTGCTTACCAGCTGCCAGCCTTTTCATCAGTTTTGACTTGCGAAGTGACAAGGGCACAAAGCCCATTGGCAGGGTACAATTTCATTAATAAGCACAGAGAAACCAGCATTTAGTGGAAAAAATGTCTGATGGGTTTCTCATGCTTTGTCTCTGTAGTTATTTTCCAATAAAACCCTTTTGTTTTGTCCTTACACGCTGTTTGTCGCTGTGATGATTGTGGACTGAAATAATACGGTACAGAATTCCTGTCAAGTGCTGAATTATCACAAAGATCTCACTGATTGGCAATGTCTAGTTTGCAGCCTTCAAACAAAGTTAAAAAGACAAATTTAAGAATAGTTTAAAATCATTTGAAAATTCATACATCTACTTTTAAAAGGTCTTAAATGACTTTTACATGAATAGGAAGGGAATACAGGGGTTACGAACCGAGTAAGGGCAGAGGGTTTTTTTTTAGTTTAGTTACGGCATCATGATCAGCACAGGCTTGGAGGGCCGAAGGGCCTGCTCTTGTGCTGTACTTTTCTTTGTTCTTTTAAATCTACTTTTGTTAATTGCAGAAACTTCTAAGTGACTGAAACCAGTTGGGGCGACACAGAGGAACATAGGAATTAGGAGCAGAAGTAGGCAATTCAGCCCTTCGAGCCTGCTCCACCATTCAATCAGATCATGACTTATCTCCCCCTGGTCTCAAATCCACCTCCCTACCTGTTCCTCATGTCCCCTTATCCCTTTTTTATTAGAAATTTATCTATCGCCTCTTGAAACACGGTGGCACAGTGGTTCGCACTGCTACCTCACAGTGCCAGGCACCCGGGTTCAATTCCAGCCTCGGGTGACTTGCAGAGTTTGCATGTTCTCCCCGTGGGTTTCCTCCAGGTACTCCACTTTCCTCCCACAGTCGAAAAATGTGCGGGTTAGGTTGATTGGCCGTGCTAAATTGCTCCTTACTGTCAGGAGTACTAGTGGGGTGACAGGGATAGGGGGCTGAATGGCCTCCTTCTGCACTGTAGGAATTCTATGATTCTAGGTGAGTGGAACTAGCACCAGATGGACTCTGATCCATCATAAGCAATCCCAATGATCCTTTCTCTGGGATCCATATATCAATTTGTGACTGTAGAACATATGTGTCCATATGCAGCAAGACCTGAGAAATATTCAGGCTGGAGCTGAGAAATGGCAAGTAACATTCATGCTACATAAGTGGCAGGTGATTTGCAACAAGAGAGAACCTAACCATCTCCCCATGACACTCAATGGCATTAGCATCACTGAATCCCCCACTACCAGCATCCTGAGGGTTACCATTGACCACAAGCTGAACTGGACCAGCCAGATAAATACTGTGGTCAGGGGCTGGGAATTCTGTGGCATGTACCTCACCTCCTGACTCCCCAAAACCTGTCCACCATCTACAAGGCTCAAGACAGGAACGTGATGGAATACTCTCCACTTGCCTGGATGGGTGCAGCTCCAACAACACTTGGGAGGCTTGGCATCATCCAGGACAAAGCAGCCCGCTTGATTGGCACCTTAAAAATTCACTCCCTCCACCACCAATGAACAGTGGCAGCAGTGTGTACTATCTACAAGATGCACTGCAGCAACTCACCAAGGCTCCTTCAACAGCACCTTCCAAACCTATGACTTCTGTAATATAGAGGTTCAAGGATAGCAGATACCTGGGAACACCACCACCTGGAAGTTCCCCTCCAAGCCACTCACCATCCTGATTTGGAAATATATCACTGTTCCTTCACTGGGTCAAACTCCCTCCCTAATAGCACTGTGGGTGTACCTACACCTCATGGACTGCAATGATTCAAAAAGGCAGCTCACCACCACCTTTTCAAGGGCAATTAGGGATGGGCAATAGATGCTGGCCTAGCCAGTGATGCCTACATCTCATGAAAGAATAAAAAAAGAACTGCATGCAATACAATAAAAGCAAATTGCTGTGTATGCTGACAATCTGAAGTAAAAACAGGAAATGCTGGATAAACCCAGCAGGTCTGGCAGCATCTGTGGAGAGATTCAAGTCCATATGATTGTTCTTCAGAGCTGAGTTAGTCATATACAGACTCAAAATGTTAACTGTGTTTCTCACTCCGTAGATGTTGTCTGACCTGCTAAGTTTATCCAGCATTTTCTATTCTTAATGCAGGCAGTACAGGCCTGACTGTAGCCAACCGACCCAACCAACAACAACAGAAAGCAACAGTTTCTTTACACATAATGAAATAGTCAAAGATGCTTCACAGGAGCAGTGTCAGACACAAAACACTGAGCCACAGAGGAAGAAGGCAGCACAGCGGCACAGTAGTTCGCACTGCTCCCTCACAGCGCCAGGGACCCGGGTTCGATTCCCGGCGTGAGTCACTGTCTGTGGGGAGTTTACACGTTCTCCCTGTGTCTGCATGGGTTTCCTCCGGGTGCTCCGGTTTCCTCCCACAGTCCAAAGATGTGCGGGTTAGGTTGATTGGCCATGCTAAATTGCCCCTTAGTGTCAGGGTAAATAAGTAGGGTTATGGGGATAGGGCCTGGGTGGGATTGTGGTCGGTGCAGACTCGATTGGCCAAATGGCCTCCTTCTGAACTGTAGGGATTCTATGATGATTCTATCATGAAGACTTCAGGACAGGTGATTAAACACTCAATCAAAGTGGTAGGTTTTACGCAGCCTCTCAAAGAAGAAGGAGACATGGTGGCAGAGTGGTTAGCACTGCTGCCTCACAGTGCCAGGGTCCCAGGTTCAATTCCGGCCTCAGGTGACTGTCTGTGTGGAGTTTGCACATCCTCCCCGTGTCTGCGTGGGTTTCTTCCAGGTGCTCTGGTTTCCTCCCACAATGCAAATATGTGCGGGTCAGGTTGATTGGCCATGATAAATTGCCCCTTAGTGTCAGGGGAACTAGCAGATTGAATATGTGGGGTTACTGGGATAGGGCCTGGGTGGGATTGTTGTTCGTGCAGGTTCGATGGGCCAAATGGCCTCTTTCTGCACTGTGGGGATTGTATGATTCTATGAAGATGATGGAGGTAGAGAGGAGGAGACATTCACTGAGGGAATTTTAGAGCTTAGGGTTTGGACATAGGATCATAGAATCCCTACAGTGCAGAAGGAGGCCATTTGATCCATCGAGCCTGCACCACCAACAATCCCACCCAGGCCCTATCTCTGTAGCTCCATATGTTTACCCTGCTAATCCCCCTGACACTAATGGGCAATTTAGCATGGCCAATCCACCTAACCTGCACATCTTTGGACTGTAGGCAGAAACCGGAGCACCCGGAGGATAGATGAAGGCACAGCCACCAATTGTATGAAGAAAGAAGTGGGTAAAGAGGTGAGGAGGTAGAGTAATTGGAGGAAGGCAGAATTCTCAAAAGGTTTTTGGACTCAAGGCGGTAAATAAGATTGTGAGGAGCGAGGCCATCGAGGGATTTGCACAGAAGGATGAGACGTTTGAAATCGAGGCATTATAGGACCAGTGAGTGCATGGGTGATGGGTGAACAGGACTTGGGACATTGTGCGCAGGCGGAGCAGCCTCTAGGGGGTTCCAAGGAGGATCTGTTGGTCATTCTTCGGAGCAGAGAGCTGCAGTTGCACTTTGACTCACCCACCACACCTTCACCCCCATTTCATCTTTTGCCACTGGCCTCCAGGTACGTTTGCAATTGGGTAACCCTACTGAAGAAAATCCAGCCCGAACTTTCGGGAGCATGATCCGCATTGTAGAATGCCTCTGACTGCATATTATTAATGTTTCACATTTTAAAATATTGGTGCAGAAATGTAAATCATTTATATGACTCTGTGCTGAACAAAAGTGTCTAACAAATGATTGATTGGAAGACTGCTCTTGCAAGTTAGTTTGTTCATTATTGATTGAAGGCAATAAACAAAGTGCGAAGGATTGCAGATTGAATAAAATTGACCTTACCCTAACCCTCGCCTTCCCTCTACGCCATAATTTCATTCCATCCCTCGTTATTTTACTGGTTTAAAACATCCTTGGGGTTACCATTGACCAGAAACTCAACTGGACTCGCCACATAAACACAGTGGCTACAAGAGCAGGTCAGAAGCTAGGAATACTGCGGCGAGTAACTCACCTCCTGACTCCCCAAAGTCTGTCCACCATCTGCAAGGCACAAGTCAGGAGTGTGATGGAATGCTCCCCACTTGCCTGGATGGGTGCAGCTCCAACAACATTCAAGAAGCTCAACACCATCCAGGACAAAGCAGTCCGCTTGATTGGCACCACATCCACAAACATCCACTCCCTCCACCACCGATGCTCAGTAGCAACAGTATGTACAATCTAAAAAGTTTTAAAAGTGTATCTATTAGTGTCACAAGTAGGCTTACTATAACACTGCAATGAAGTTACTGTGGAAATCCCCTAGTTGCTATACTCCGGCACCTGTTTGGGTACACTGAGGGAGAATTTAGCATGGCTAATGCACCTAACCAGCACATCTTTCAGACTATTGGAGGAAACCGGAACAACTGGAGGAAACCCATGCAGACACGGGGAGAACGTGCAGCAATTCACCAAAGATCCTTAGACAGCACCTTCCAAATCCACGACCACTTCCATCTAGAAGGACAAGAGCAGCAGATACATGGGAACACCACCACCTGCAAGTTCCCCTCCAAGCCTCTCACCGTCCTGACTTGGAAACATATAGCTGTTCCTTCACAGTCGCTGGGTCAAAATCCTGGAATTTCCTCTATAACGGCATTGTGGGTCAACCCAGAGCACGTGGACTGCAGCGATTCAAGAAGGCAGCTCACCACCACCTTCTCAAGGGCAACTAGGGATGGGCAATAAATGCTGGCCCAGCCAGCGACGCCCATGTCCCACAAATGAATTTAAAAATTTCACCGTACTACACTTTTGATGGAGGGTGCAGGCTGGGAGGTGAGCACCTTACTTTGTTCTGAAAGTAGGGTCTGCTTCTTCCTAGAGGTCTGTTGATGCCAATGAGTCGGTTTGCAGAGGCAAGGCCATTACCTCATGGTCCATTTTCATTGACACAAAAACAGAAAATGCTGGAAAATCTCAGCGGGTCTGACAGCCTCTGTGGAGAGAGAATAGAGACAACATTTCAGTAGGAAGAGTTATTGTGAGCTATCAGATGTTTGTCTTTGAAAGGTTGCTGCTGAAACTTATTGAGCAAGGAACTACAAAAGGTCGTGAATGTAGCCCAATCCATCACGCAAACCAGCCTTCCATCCATTGACTCTGTCTACACTCCCCGCTGCCTCGGCAAAGCAGCCAGCATAATTAAGGACCCCACGTACCCCGGACATTCTCTCTTCCACCTTCTTCCTTCGGGAAAAAGATACAAAAGTCTGAGGTCACGCACCAACCGACTCAAGACAGCTGCTTCCCTGCTGCCATCAGACTTTTGAATGGACTTACCTCGCATTAAGTTGATCTTTCTCTACACCCTAGCCATGACTGTATTGCTACATTCTGCACTCTCTCGTTTCCTTCTCTATGAACGGTGTGTTTTGTCTGTATAGCGCGCAAGAAACATCACTTTTCATGTGATACATGTGATAATAATAAATTAAATCAAATCAAATCAAAACCAAGCATTGCCAAAGCCTCCCTTCATCTCACAAGGCCATATTCCAGCAAGGATTCTCTCCCAGTTCCCATAGTGCTCTCTCCTACCGTAATAGATGTCCAGCCCCCTGAATCGTGGAATCTAACAGCACAGTCAGAGGCCATTTGGCCCATCGTGTCCGTGCTGCCTCCTTTGAGCTGTCCAATTAGTCACAATCCCACCATTCTTCCCCAAAGCCTCTACTCAGCACAACTAAAACTGAGAGATCAGTCAAACTATTTCATGAAGAGGGCTATGCTTTGACACCGAGTTATGCCAGTAAATATGTTCATTTACGTGTACATGCTAAGCAGTTAGGAAGGCAAATGCAATGTTAGCATTCATGTCGAGAGGGCTAGAATGCAAGAGCAGGGATGTACTTCTGAGTCTGTATAAGGCTCTGGTCAGACCCAGTTTGGAGTATTGTGAGCAGTTTTGGGCCCCGTATCTAAGGAAGGATGTCCTGGCCTTGGAAAGGGTCAAGAGGAGGTTCACAAGAATGATCCCTGGAATGAAGAGCTTGTCATATGAGGGACGGTTGAAGACTCTGGGTCCGTACTCGTTGGAGTTTAGAAGGATGTGGAGGGATCTCATTGAAACTTACAGGATACTGCGAGGCCTGGATAGAGTAGACGTGGAGAGGATGTTTCCACTAGTAGGAAAAACTAGAATCAGAGGGCACAACCTCAGGCTAAAGGGACGATCCTTTAAAACAGAGATGAGGAGGAATTTCTTCAACCAGAGAGTGGTGAATCTGTGGACCTCTTTGCCGCAGAAGGCTGTGGAGGCCAGGTCATTGAGTGTCTTTAAGACAGAGATAGATAGGTTCTTGATTGATAAAGGGATCAGGAGTTATGGGGAAAAGGCAGGAGAATGGGGATGAGAAAAATATCAGCCATGATTGAATGGCGGAGCAGACTCAATGGGCCGAGTGGCCTAATTCTGCTCCTATGTCTTATGGTCTTATGGAAGACTCACAAACTGTGCATCAGTTTCTGAATGACCAGCTCAGCTTCAGTTGCTGTCGGATACATACTTGTACAAGTTGGAATTGCAAAGTCCCCAGTTATCAGTGTACCTGTGAGCCTGTCAGACTGAGGTATCAACTCTTACTCAGTATACATTGTGTACACTTGTTGAATGGGCTGTGTACTGAGGGGATGACAGCGCGGATTCTCCGACCTCGCCCGCAGCTGTGATTCTCCAGTCCCGCTGCTGTGAACGGAGATTTGGCTGTGTACCAAATTCTCCATTCTCGCTGCAGCGGGGTGGGCAAGACCGGAGAATTCCGGCCGATATGATTCCAATTTGATCAGAACCATACGAGGGTGCTGAACTGTAATGCTGTCGAACTTCAGTCCTGCATCACTGGGCTATTGCCCTCTGCTGGTCTGTTCATAAGTATAAATATAGTGATAGAGTCCATAGAGCAATACAGCACAGAAACAGGCCCTTCGGCCCAACCGGTCCATGCTGACCATGGCTTTGATTTGATTTATTCTTTTCACATGTATTGGGATACAGTGAAAAGTATTGTTTCTTGCGCGCTGTGCAGACAAACCATACTGTTCATAGAGAAGGAAATGAGAGAGTGCAGAATGTAGTGTACAGTCATAGCTAGGGTGTAGAGAAAGATCGACTTAATGCAAGGTAAGTCCATTCAAAAGTCTGATGGCAGCAGTGAAGAAGTTGTTTTTGAGCCGGTTGGTACGTGACCTCAGAACTATGTATCTTTTTCCCGACGGAAGAAGCTGGAAGAGAGAATGTCCAGGGTGCGTGGGGTCCTTGATTATGCCTGGTTGCTTTTCCAAGGCAGTGGAAAGTGTAGACAGAGTCAATGGATGGGAGACTGGTTTGAGTGATAGACTGGGCTTCGTTCACAGCCCTTTGTAGTTTCTTGCGGTCTTGGACAGAGCAGGAGCCATACCAGGCTGTGATACAACCAGAAAGAATGCTTTCTATGGTGCATCTGTAGAAGTTGCTGAGAGTTTAGTGGATATGCCAAATTTCTTTAATCTTAGCCCTCCCAGCTAGTCCCAGTTGCCCGGGTTTGGTCCATATCCCTGTAATCTTTTCCTATCTATGTACTTATCCAAATGCTTTTTAAATGTTGCTATTGAAGCTGCCTCAACCACTTTCTCTGGCAGCTCATTCCATACACGCACCATCCTCTGTGTGAAGAAGTTGCCCGTCAGGTCCCGTTTAAATCTTTCCCCTCTCACCTTAAACCGATGCCCTTGAGTTTTCCATTCCCCTTCCCTAGGAAAAAGAATATAGGCTGGATTTTATGGCCTTGCTCGAGCGTGACTGCAAAATCCCACCCGAGGTCAACGGACATTTCCATTTTCCAACCCCTCGCCCGCTCTGATTCCATGGCGGGTGGGCAGTAGAATTCCAGCGTATGTGCGTTCATCCTATTTATTCCCCTTTATACACCTCAATAAGGTCACCCCTCATTCTCCTACATTCCAAGGAATAACGTCCTAGGTTGGCCAATCTCTCCATGTAACTCAGGTCCACTAGTCCTGGCAACATCCTCGTACATCTTAGAATCATAGAATCCTACAGTGCAGAAGGAGACCATTTGGCCCATCGGGTCTACACCGGCCACCAATCTTCTTTGCACTTGTTCCAGTTTATCAATGTCTTTCCTACAACAGGGTGACCAAAACTCTTAAGGAAAGTTGTCAACATTCACAAGCTTAATGTACTCATATCAGATTCTTTTCTCTGCTATTTTAGCAATAATTTTGAACAGGTTGACACCTCTACTATAATATCTGAGAGAACCATTTGAAGTTGGCACATTCAGTGTCTCTATAATCACATGCCTTGTGTTTCCGTGCACAAGTTCAGCACGTGGTGTAACTCCCCTTAAACCAATTGAACGGACAGGATCTTTTTCAGTAGCATGATTGGACAAGAATTCAACACACACAAGTTAACCAGCGGCTAAAAATAATGGACAGAGGGAAGTAAGCCCCAAGGTCCTTTTCTATACATAGAAACTAGAAGCAGGAGTAGGCCATTCGGTCCTTCAGGCCTGTTCCGCCATTCATTATGATCGTGGCTGATCATCAAATTCAATATCCTGATATCCCCTTCCCCCGATATCCCTTGATCCCTTTAGCCCAAGAGCTATTTCTAATTCCTTCTTGAAATCACACAACATTTTGGCCTCAACTACATTGTGTGGTAGTGAATTCTACACATTCACCACCCTCTGGGTGAAGAAATTTCTCCTCACCTCAGTTCTAAAAGGTTTACCCCTTATCCTCGAACTATGACCCCTAGTTCTGGACTCCCCCACCATCGGGAACATTCTTTCTGAATCTACCCTGCCTGACTGTAATAAGTCTACGGAGGCAGAAGTCCTTTCACCAGAATCCCTTTATTTACAATTCCAACAGTAGGACACGGATTTCTATCAGTCAGAAGTCTACCTTTGGGAGTGCCAGAGGAACTGACACTCCCGTTTATATATAAAGTAACGTCTCCCTAATTGGTTCATCAATTGGCCCCTTAATCAGGGAGTTCGTATTCCAATAGGCCAACCTCAATGGCCTGATTAAAGTCATTACACAAACCCTGTTGGAATTTTATAAGTTTCCATGAGATTCCCTCTCACTCTTCTAAACTCCAGTGAATATAATCCTAACCGACTTAGTCTCTCCTCATATGACAGGCCTGCCATCCCAGGAATCAGCCTGGTAAACCTTTGCTGCACTCCCTCACAAGCAAGGACATCCTTCCTCAGATATGGACACCAAAACTGCACTCAGTACTCCAGGTGTGGCCTCACCAACACCCTATACAATTGCAGGAAAACATTCCTATCCCTATACTCAAATCCTCTCACTATGAAAGTCAACATACCATTTGCCTTCCTTGCTGCCTGCTGTACCTGCGCGCTTACTTTCAGCGACTGATGCACAAGGACATGTGCACACAACCTAAACATGTGACTAAGGATGATTTGCAATTAGTCTCAGTCCTTAATTACATATTGTGACCAACTCTAATTCCAGCATTTACAAGGATGCATAATAATGTTCACCAACCTGGCTGTCTATTAATTAGTATCAATATTACCACAAGCAGGATACTTTTAATTGTACGTTCACAACTTCCCCGTGTTAATCCCTGGTCAGTTACATTGTTGATGTCATTACTAAGATTAAGAGAAACAAGTGCTTGGAATTAATTTAATTTGTTCATGGGATCTGGGCATTGTTGGCTGGGCCACTATTTATTGCCCATCCCTGAGGACAGTTAAGAATCAAACACATTGCTGTGCATCTGGAGTCACATGTAGGCCAGACCAGGTAAGGATGGCAGATTTCCTTCCCTAAAGGACAGTAGATTAAAGAACAAAGACAAGTACAGCACAGGAACAGGCCCTTTGGCCCGCCAAGCCTGTGCTGAACATGGTGCCCTAATTGAAACTAAAATAAAGCCTTCTGCCCTCACTCGGACCTCTATTCCCTCCCTCTTCATGTACCCATCCAGATACCTCTTAAATGTTGCTAATGTGCCTGCTTCCACCACCTCCTCTGGCAGCGTGTTCCAGGCACCCACCACTCTCTGCGTGAAAAACGTCCCCTGCACATCTCCCTTTCCCCCTCTCACCTTGAACCTGTGCCCCCTTGTAATTGACACTTCCACCCTGGGAAAAAGCCTCTGACTATCCATCCTGTTGATGCCTCTCATAATTTTCTAGACCTCTACCAGGTCTCCTCCCAATCTCCGTCTTTCCAGTGAAAACGATCCTAGTTTATTCAACCTCTCCTCATAGTCAACACCCTAGCGAATCCTCTTTGCACTCTTTCCAAAGCTTCCACGTCCTTATGGTAGTGTGGTGACTGGAATGCAATAATCCAAATGCAGCCTAACCAAAGTTTTACAAAATGAGCCAGATGCATTTTTACAACAATGCTTTTGTGGTCATCATTAGAATCTTACTTCCAGATTTTTATTGAATTCAAATTTCACCATCTGCCAAAGGTGGGATTCAAACCCAGATCCCCAAAGCAGTATCCTAGGTTGCTAGATAACGAGGCCAGTGACAATACCTCTAGGCCACTGTCTCACCCAGGATATTTTTAATTGTATATTTGCAACTTCCCATTATTAATCCCTGGTCAATTACATTGTTAATGTCATTGTTAAGGTTCAGCGAAACAGGTGATGGGAATGAATTGTCTTTGAGCACATGTAACTAGGGGACAGCTAGGGCACTGGGCTGAGTGGGAGGGAGGAGAGATGTGAGACTGAACCCTCTCATTAAAGAAATGTGCTTTGTCTTGTCTTGGCCTTGACTTCACCAACCGGCTTGGATCCTGTTAACACCCCCTCACAATCAATGCGGGACAACCTATACCAATGGATAGAGCAAGTCAAACCCACAGCTGCCTTTATTAAGAAATCGTAGAATCCCTACAGGCCAGGAACAGACCATTCAGCCCATCGAGTATGCACCAACTCTCCAACAGAGCATTTTACCCAAGTCCTATCGCCGTAAGCCCACGCATTTAGCCTGCTAATTCAACCAATCTTGGAATGCTAAAGGACCATTTACAATGGCCAATCCACCTAGCCTGCACATCTTTGGAGTGTGGGAGGAAACCCACGCAGACACGGGGAGAAGGTGCAAGCTCCACACAGACAGTCAGCCAAGGCTGGAATTGAACGTGGGTCCCTGGCGCTGTGAGACAGAAGTGCTAACCACTGTGCCATCGTGCCGCCCTATCATGTTCCCATCAGGTTTCTAACTTTGTTTTTATAAGGTGAGGAGGGTGATATTTAATAACTGTGAAACTAATCAGAGCATTTCTGATGGAAACTGATTCAGGTTACAGGAACTAATTAAATGGAACCACAAGAGCTCTTGTACACAGATGAATAAATTCATTAAATGGTTTTGCTTGCAGAATAGCATGCTGCGTTCAGTAAGACAGAATAATTAAACCTTTCATTAATACCCTTCTTAATGTCAGTATATCAGTGGGATAGTCTGTGGATATAATTTGCGTTGGACAATATTTCTAAATCTCGATTGCCACAGAAAAATATATAAATTATGCAAAAGCGTAGTTGTTGCCAAACATTTGATTTTAACCTTTAGATTCTGGGCAAGCCGCGAGATAGGAAATCAAACCGTGTTCTCGAGGACAGTCGGACAGACTCAAACTCTCTTTCTCTCTCTCTCTCCACGGATGCTGCCTGACCTGCTGAGTTTTTCCACCAATTTTCTGGATGGAGTTCGACAGCCCCTCCCGTCGAGGAGATTTTCCGGTCCTGCTGAAGCCAATGGAGGTGCGAACGGCCCACCGCATTTTCTTACTCCGCCCTCACTGCGGCGGGGCTGTAAGATTCTGTCCTCTGTTTTTAACCGTAAGAAGCCTCACAACACCAGATTAAAGTCCAATAGGTTTATTTGATAGCATGAGCTTTCGGAGAGGTGTTCCTTCCTCAGGTGAGTGGTTCCCCAATCTCTAGATGTGTTATGATCTGTCGGTTAGAGAGTTGTTACTATGCGTAGGTTAGGAGGATTAGCGGGGTAAATATATGGACCTGGATGGGATGCTCTGTGGGCGGCACAGTGGCATAGTGGTTAGCACTGCTGCCTCACAGCGCCAGGGACCCGGGTTCGATTCCCAGCTTGGGTCACTGTCTGTGTGGAATTTGCACGTTCTCCCCGTGTCTGCGTGGGATTCCTCCGGGTGCTCCGGTTTCCTCCCACAGTCTGAAAGACGTGCTGGTTGGGTGCATTGGCCATGCTAAATTCTCCATCAGTGTACCTGAACAGGTGCCGGAGTGTGGCGACTAGGGGATTTTCATAGTAACTTCATTGCAGTGTTGATGTAAGCCTACTTGTGACACTAATAAATAAACTTTAAAACTTACTACATGGTGCTTAACACATCTCCAGCAGCTCAATCAGAGATGGGTAGGACAGGTGATCGTGAAAGTAGGATGGGTCGGTTCTGATATTTTATCTTCTGCCCAATGTCCCAAGCTGCATTTCAATCTTGGCATGTGGGCATCACTGCCAAGGTCAGCATTTATTACCTCCGAAGGTGGTGGTGAGCCGCTTTCTTGAACCGTTGCAGTCCATGTGGTGTAGGTATATCCACAGTGCTGTAAGGGAAGGAGTTCCAGGCTTTTGACCCAGCGACAGTGAAGGAAGGGCATTATTGTTCCATGTCAAGATTATAGGTGGGATTTTCTGGCCATGCTCAGCCCAAAACCGGAAAATCCCACCCGAAGTTAATGGATCTTTGCATGGTCTGCCCCCTGTCCGCTACGATTAACGTGGCAGGCGGGACGGGAAAATTCCCCGGTGTGTAACTTGACGGGGAACTTGTGGGTGGTGGTGTTCCCATGTGTCTGCTGCCCTTGTCCTTCTAGATGGTAGAGGTTGCAGGTTGGAAGGTGCTGTCGAAGCAGCCTTGGTGAGTTCCTGTGGTGCATCTTGTGGATGGAACACACTGTTGTCACTGTGCGCCAGTGCCAGAGGCAGTGAATGATCAAGGTGTTGATTAAGCGGGCTACTTTATCCTGGATGGTGTCAAGCTTCTTGAGTGTTGTTGGAGCTATGCTCATTCAGACAAGTGGAGAATATTCCATCACACAACAGTAGAGCCAGAATTAGTCTGTCCCTTTTTTTTTGCTGTCTTTGTTTTTCTTCCTATGTTTTTCTTTCCTTCTCTGGTGTTTTTCTCACTCTCTCTGTCTGTCATGGAGCGGCACGGTGGCACAGTGGTTAGCATTGCTGCCCCACAGCGCCAGGGACCCGGGCTCCATTCCTGGCTTGGCCACTGGCTGTGCGCAACATGCATGTTCTGCATTGGCCATGTTAAATTCTCCCTCAGTGTACCTGAACAGGCGCTGGAGTGTGGCGACGAGGGGATTTCCACAGTAACTTAAAGTTTATTTATTATTGTCACAAGTAGGCTTACATTAACACTGCAATGAAGTTACTGTGAAAATCCCCTACTCGCCACACTCCGGCACCTGTTCGGGTACACTGAGGGAGAATTTAGCACGGCCAATGCACCTAACCAGCACGTCTTTCGGACTGTGGGAGGAAACCGGAGCACCCGGAGAAAACCCACGCAGACACGGGGAGAACGTGCAGACTCCACACGGACAGTGACCCAAGCTGGGAATCGAACCCGGGTCCTCTGGCGCTGTGAGGCAGCAGTGCTAACCATTGTGCCACCGTGCCGCCCCTACAACACTTCATTGCAGTATTAATGTAAACCTACTTGTGACAATAATAAATGAACTTTAAACTCTATCACTGTACGTCTGTTTCACTCGGTGGCCATTTGTTTCCCCTCCCCCTGTATCTCTATATCAGTCGGAAGCTGGGGAGTGCCCTGTTACATTTAGTGCATTCTAGCGAGAGAGAAGCCCCGGACCAGGAGCTGTCTTCTTCCATTTATAATAGACCTTTGACAAGATGGTGATAAAATACAGGATTTGTCTTACAGATTTGCAGCAAGCTGTCAGCAAGCAGCCTGTAAGCATGGGCTGCCCTAATGCATTACAGGAGCAGAACCTTTCTGGAGATGTTCAGACAGGACAGCTCTCCCATTCCAAGCTGCAGCTGGCTGCAAGCCCGTGGTCTCGGAAGGCAGGCTGTTGTTGTGATTCTCGCTGTGATATTGATCGTTGCGATAAAATAACTCAACAGGCTGTCAGGGCTTCACAGCCTGACACTGGTTTGATGGATTCTGTTACCGAGTTCAGTTCTGGCCCTTTGACAACTTTTACCAAGCGCAAAATTGGACAGCGGCAAGGCTGGGGATAAATTCAGGTGGAGTTCTGAGCTTCGTATCGCTGTGTCACCGTGGGCGACATGGCGCCAGAGTGGTGAGCACTGCTGCCTCACAGCGCCAGGGACCCGGGTTCGATTCCCGGCTCGGGTCACTGTCTGTGCGGAGTCTGCACATTCTCCCCGTGTCTGCGTGGGTTTCCTCCGGGTGCTCCCGTTTCCTCCCACAGTCCAAAGATGTGCGGGTTAGGTTGATTGGCCGTGCTAAATTGCTCTTAGTGTCCCAATATGTCTAGGTTGGGAGGATTAGCGGGGTAAATATATGGGGTTGCGGGGATAGGGCCTGAGTGGGAGGCACTGTGGGAGCATCGGTGCAGACTTGATGGGCCGAATGGTCTCCTTCTGCACTGTAGGGATTCTATTATAATGGGATGCCTGAAAGCTAATGTTTCCACATTAAGATGTGCAGCATGTGGAAGAAAAGTAAAAGAGTACTCTTGTAGGTTATAGAACAAAGAACAAAGAACAATACAGCACAGGAACAGGCCCTTCGGCCCTCCAAGCCCGTGCCACTCCCTGGTCCAAACTAGACCATTCTTTTGTATCCCTCCATTCCCACTCCGTTCATATGGCTATCTAGATAAGTCTTAAATGTTCCCAGTGTGTCCGTCTCCACCACCTTGCCTGGCAGCGCATTCCAGGCCCCCACCACCCTTATCAGTAGTGATACATAAGTTGGGGCGTCACCCCTTTAAAGGAATGAGTCAGGTGACCCAAGGTATGGGGTGATCTGCCCGGGAAGCACTCTGAGAGGGCAGTTGTAGCTTAGACTGTGGAGCGAGTAAGACCTGCACTAAATACCCGTGTTCACTGACGTCTGTCTGGAGTGAGTGCTTGAGCCATATCCTTCAGTATTAAAGAATTTAACAAGTTGGTTATCAGTTCAACTGCAATGCAAGATAGGTTCTGAACACAGACTCATGTCCCAGTGCAGTACCACGGGAGCGTTGCATTGTCAGAGGTACCGCTCTTCAGATTAATGGACACCTCGCCTGCCTGCTCCTCTTGGTCCAGGTGGACACTGATGGTCCTACAACGCCAAGTGCAGAGAAGGTCAGGGAGATTTTCTGATAGCCTAGCTAAGGTTGAGTCACAAATAGACCGTTGGGCCATATGTCTACAACATAGCGTTCCTGGTAGGAGAGGCTCCCTGTAGGAAGCAAGCAGTTTGTGGGTATGAGAGAAAGAAGGCATGGGCTTGGGTCCAAGTGTAGAACTCTTTCGAAACACCAGCCACGTCACGCTAGGTTGTATGATTCGCCCCTTGTGCGTAATAAAATTCTCAAGGCTACGTTTTAATGTGAGAAAAATGATTGAGACTCAGCGAAGTCAGTTGCAGCATTTTAATTTTACATCGTATACCCTGAGGGAAAGCTTATCAGCAAGTTCTCCCTGTGAGTCATGCGAAAGTGATGCAGGTGCACAGAAGCTGGCATTCACCTCGTTTAACATTGGGTTCTGTCTCTCTGTGGCAGTAATATAAATGTACAAACCTGCCTGTTTTTACAGAGGCAATGAAAGCCAGCTCACAAGGTGGTTTTGTTCTGCGCCAGAGGCGGTGTGGAATGCAGCAGAATTCGGTCTGTACCACAGCTATTCAGGCTGCCATTTTATTCCAACTATGGCTAGGTTGAAGTCTCCTCCATTCACTCCTCTGAGCCAGCAAGGCAATGGTTAGGCCTGGTTAGACCCTCCGACAGGAGGAGATCTGGGAATAAAACGGCAAAGACACAAAGTTAATTGGAGAACAGTTAGTCCATTTTTCAGTATAAAATTAAGTGATTATTATATATCACACACAGCATGTAATATATCACAGGCAGGGTCATCCAGACTCAAAACGTTGGCTCCATTCTCTCTCCGCAGATGCTGTCAGACCTGCTGAGATTTTCCAGCATTTTCTGTTTCAGATTCCAGTATCTGCAGAATTTTGCTTTTATATATTTCTTTTTATTCATTTGTGGGACATGGGTGTCGCTGGCTGGGCCAGCATTTATTGCCCATCCCTAGTTACCCTTTGAAGGCAGTTGAGAGTCAACCACATTGCTGTGGCTCTGGAGTCACATGTAGGCCAGACCAGGTAAGGACAGCAGATTCCCTAAATCACAATAGTGAACCAGATAGGATTTTACAACAATCGTTTCATGGTCATCAGTAGATATTTAATTCCAGATTTTTTTTTTGATTGAATTCAAATTCCACCATTTTCTGTAGTGGGATTCGAACCCAGGTGCCCAGAACCTTAGCTGAGGTTCTGAATTAATAATCTAGCGATAATACCACTAGGCCATCGCCTGCCCTATATGATTGTCATATATGTCAGCTAGTTGTCCAGGGATTCAAAAGCAGGCTTGCATGAACCTACACATACGTATTAGGAGTAGGAGTAAGCCACTCGGCCCCTCGAGCTTGCTTCGCCATTCAATAAGATCATCGCTGATCTGATTGTAGCCTCAATCCCACATTCCGCCTCCCCCGATAACCTTTCTCCCCCCTGTTAATTAAGATTTAATAATTTAGCTCTGCCTAAAATATCCAAAGACTCTGCTTCCACTGCCTTTGGAGGAAGAGAGCTCACGGCCTTCTGAGAGAAGAAGTTTCTCCTCATCTCCGTCTTAAATGAGCGACCCCTTATTTTTAAAGAGTGACCCTAAGTTCTAGTTTCTCCTATAAGAGGAAACATTTTCTCCACCTCCACCCTGTCAACACCCCTCAGGATCTTAAAGATTTCAATCAAGTCGCCTCTTTCTCTTCTAAAGTCCAGTGGGTACAAGCCTAACCTTGTCCTCACGAGACAACACACCCATTCCTCGTATTAGATGATTTGATATTTGGTCCTCTCATTAAAACAATAGCTTGGGATTGGGCTTTATTGCTGATCCATGTCATAGTGCCAGGTGACTATAGGCTGCTCTTTGAAGGGGAGAGCTGACTGGTGGTGATTTAACACAAACAGGAAATGCGGGAAAATTTTAGTGGGTCTGACAGCATCTGCGGTGAGAGAATAGAGCCAACGTTTCGAGTCTAGATGACCCTTTGTCAGAGTCATCTAGATTCAACACATTGGCTCTATTCTCTTCCCCAACAGATGCTGACAGACCCGCTGAGATTTTCCAGCATTTTCTGTTTTTGTTTCAGATTCCAGCATCCACAGAATTTTGCTTTTACCTATGGTGCTGATTTAACCTGGGGGTCACCACACCTCAGGCAAGATTGAGAAGGCGGGGCCTTCATGAATTGCCTTTTAGGGAAAAGGTTTAGATAAGAAATAGAATTAGATTCAGTGGCTTGTATTGGGGGGAAAAGCTTGGTGCTGAATTGTTGGGCTGAATAGTCTATTCTTCTGCCGTAGGCCGGAATTCTCTGGTCTCTCACACCCCGCCACTGCTGCCAGCGAGAATGAAGAATTTGGCGCTCAGCCAAATCTCCATTCACTGCAGCGGGACTGGAGAATCCCAGCTGTGAGCGAGGTCAGAGAATTCAGGCCGTAAAATTCCACTGATTCCGTGTTCATAGGGGAGCAAATATTTATTTGTTCCAGAAGTTTATTCCAATGGGTTTCTTTGCAAAGCGGACTCCAGTTTCTCTGAGAGAACTGAGATCACCCAGAGGTGAAAAGTTCTTACCGCTGCCTCACATATCTCTCTAACTGAGCAAATTGCAAGTGGCAGCTGCAAAGGACTCTGCTGTGCATCAGCCCCTGGAGATTGCAGTGGGCTTTTTTCAGGAGGAGGACTTCCTGACAGGAACCTCTGGCCTTGAAGAGTTGGGGGAAGGCAGCGATGTGATGGATTAGACAATGTGCGAAATATAAGGCTGATTCCCTTCCGCTGTACAGATCCAACCTAACTGCAAAGCTGCAGGAAAAGCCTGCCTGGATCTTTCTTGGTGTTTAATTGAGATAGACATACAAGGGCAATTACAGAAGAGAAGATTCTGTCTTCAGTATCAATGTACCGGTTTACAGTAATATTACAGCCTTCGGGCTGAATGCAACTGTGTCTTGGGCCAATAAAATAAAAAGGGGCAGTTTATCTAGCTCAACTGGGACCAAAACATAAGTGGACATGCAACAAGAACGGAGAAATTGGGTGGCGTGGTGGCACGTGGTTGGCACTGCTGCCTCGTAGCGTCAGGGACCCTGGTTCGACTCCTGCTTTGGGTGACTCCCTGGGGACAATCTTACCAAAAAAATTCTAAATCCAGAATTAATGTGAAAACGGGAGAGTTTCTGACCCATTTTTTGGGCGAGTTCAAATCCAGTATCTTAACTACCTGGTGCAGGGAAAAAAAACATTTGTCACCTATAGGGGAAAGGCGAGGCCTAAATTACCAGCAAGCCTGCTGTAGCAGCAGAGGGCACCATTGTGCATGTGCATACCTCTGTAGCTGCATATACGCAATGGCAACCAGCAGAGCTTGATAGCCCTGAGAGAGAGATCTGTCAGGCCCCTACTGCTGCAGTCGGCCTCGACCCAGCTCCGTCCCCACCTCCCTAGCTATTGCGGGGGCCTGCAGCTGATCGCAGGCCCCATCCCGCTCAGAAATATCACCCCCAGGTGCCAGGGTGCCAGGCTGGCACTGCCCAAGGATCACATCCCTTGCTCCTGACATCCCATGGGAGTTTCAATGGCCTCCGGTTTTACTGGCGAAACCACCACCACTGGTCCCCGTTCGTGGGGACCAGGTGTGATTCTCGCCTGAAAGAACCTCTCCGGGTGAGGTCACACAGGCAAGTCAACCCAAACGATTGAGTCCCAGGCTCGCTAATTTCATTTAAATTATATGGAAATTGACTTTAAATAAATTATTCAACCTCGTGCCTGAAGTGGACACAAGGCTGATCGCACCAGATATCCGGTGCCAGTACGATCGCGAGCGGCGAGAAATTGGGCGTGAACCTGATTCCTCGGCTCTCGTGCAATCTTACCGGTTCACCCTACCCATTGGCTGGTGTTGCACCATCGGAATATCACCCCCCCACCCTCCTTCCCAGCCCCCAGTATCTGCATGGGTTTCTTCTGGGTGCACTGGTTTCCTCCTACAGTCCAAAGATGTGCAGGTTAGATGGACTGGCCATGCTAAATAGTCCCTTAGTGTTCAATGGATTAACCATGGTAATTGCGAGGGCTTACGGGGATAGGGCGGGGAATGGGGTGAATGGGCTTGGGTTGGATGCTCTTTCAGTGAGTCAGTGCAGACTCGATGGGCTGAATGGCCTCCTGCTCTGTAGGGATTCTATGGTTCTAAATTAATCTTCCAGGTAAATGATAAAACCAATCTTAATTGTAATAGCAATGCAACTTATTTTGATAAATTCACTGAGCCCCAATGACTCAGTAAAGATATGCATCTTTCACTGTGGTGTCAAGCCAGGCAAAGCCTCCTGCTTGACCTCTGGTCTGTAAAGAGTTAACTGATTTCAACTGGGACTGCAGAAGAGGTGATGTAATTAGGGAATTCCCTCCCTAACAAAATTGTGGGTCAACCTACAGCACATGGACTGCAGCAGTTCAAGAAAGCAGCTCACCACCACCTTCTCAAGGGCAACTAGAGATGGGCAATAAATGCTGGCCAGCCAGCGACGCCCATGTCCCACGAATGAATAAACAAAGAAATTTGTGGCAATTTCCCAGTGCTACACGGGCAACAGTGGGAGTCATTGAACCAATCACCATGTCCAATATTGATTGCAGTGCTGTGTAGCTCTCCTGCAGACTGTGATCCATGTAGATGTTGGGTGGGATCAGGCTTCAGAATCTGCTGTGATGCAGTGTCATGGAATCATAGAAAGAATCATAGAAACCCTACAGTGCAGAAGGAGGCCATTCGGCCCATCGAGTCTGCACCGACCACAATCCCACCCAGGCCTTACCCCCACATATTTACCTGCTAATCCCTCTAACCTACGCATCTCAGGACTCTAAGGGGCAATTTTTAACCTGGCCAATCAACCTAACCTGCACATCTTTGGACTAAGGGATCAGTGTGTTGGGATAGACTCTGGGCACTCGCTGTTAAGACACATGTTAGGCTTGAAATTGAGATATTTGCTGATGATTGCACCTTGTTCTGTTCAGTGCCATTTACAACTCCTCAGGTAATGAGACATCTGAGGACAGCATCAGGCTTGGGCTGGTAAATGGCAAATAATATTCGTGGTATGCAAGTGCCAGGCAATGACAACAAGGGAGACTCTGACCATCTCTCCTTGACATTCAGCTGCAGTATCAATCCCTCAATATCAACATCCTGGGGTTATCATTGACCAGAAACTGAACTGGACCAGGCATATAAATACTGTGGCTACAAAAGAAGATCAAAGGCTGGGAGTTCTTCCGTGAGTAACTCACCTCCTGACTCCCCAAATCTACAATCACAAGTCAGATGGAATACTCTCCACATGCTTGGATGAGCGTAGCTCCAACAACACACTAGAAGCTCAACACCAGCCTGTTGATTGACACCCCATTTACCACCTTCGACACTCATTCCCTTCAACAGTGGCACCCAATGGCAGCAGGGTGTACCAATCACAAGATGGACTGCAGCATCTCACCAAGATTCTTACAACAGCACCTTCCCAACCTACAATCTTTACCACCTAGAAGAAAAAGGGTAGCCGATGCATAGGAATACCTCCACCTCCAAGTTCCCCTCCAAGTCACACACCATCCTAACTTGGAATTATACCTCCGTTCTTCACTGTGGCTGGATCAAAATCCTGGAACTCACAACACAACATCCTCTGCAGCAATTCATTGAATCCCTACAGTGCAGAAGAAGGCCATTCGGCCCATTGAGCCTGCATCAACAACAATCCCACCCAGGTCCTAAATCCATAACCCACCTATTTAACCTTCAAGTGCCTTTGGCTAGGCTAATCAACCCACCCTGCACATCTTTGGAGTTTGGGAGGAACCTGGAGGAAACCCACAGGGAGAACGTGCAAACTCCACACAGACAGTCACCCAAGAGCGGAATCGAACCTAGATCCCTGGTGCTGTGAGGCAGCAGTGCTAACCACTGTGCCACCGTGCCAATTCAAGAAGGTGGCTCACCAACACCGGTTCAAGGTCAGTTGGGGATTGACAACGTATCACTGGCCTTGCCTGAGGGACCCACACCCCATAAATAAACTTTTTTTAAAAAGGCTGATTTGCAAGAAAGAAGCTCGTACCAGTAGAATTGTATCCCAGTGATAGTCATTGCTTTTGAGGGGGGGGGGAAGGGAATGAAAGATTAAGTTGATATTCCTGTATTTTGTAGTCTGCATCAGGTTGCTTTACAGGGCAGGAAGTGTTGCCAACCTAATACTTAATTGTTTTAAAGAAGTACGCAGGATATAATGGTTAATATTTTACAATTCAGTTATGCCCTCACTATCCAAATATATTACCAAGATATATATTGTCTAAAGACAATACACCACCACATAATTCAACAAAGGCTGGAGGTACCTTATGTAACTGGACCCAGCTGTAGACGGACAGTGAACTTTATTTGTGGTTATTAAGCAATTTTCATTATTAGCTGCTCTTGTCAAGTTTGTTCTGGGAGACTGACCTCATCATTTGTGTGTGTTTCATCAGTTCATGTACATCGACCAGAATCAATCAATATAAAATGCTTACCTAGCCTGCATTTTTTCAGTACTCTTAATTATTTCGTGCTGGGTACAAGACCCATCAAAAGGGAACATTCCAGTTTACCCATTGACTCCCCAATATAATCACTTCTGAGATCATAGAATCATAGAATCCCTACACTGCAGAAGGAGGCCATTCAGCCCATCGAGCATGCACCGACCACAATCTCACCCAGGCCGTGACCCCTCATATTTACCTTGCTAATCCACCTGACACTAGAGTTAATTTGGCATGGCCAAGCTACCTAACCCGCACATCTTTGGACGGTGGGAGGAAACCGGAGCAGCCAGAGGAAACATGCACAGACACGGGGAGAATGTGCAGACTCCTCACAGACAGTGACCCGAGGCCGGAATCGAACCCGGGTCCCTGGCGCTGTGAAGCAGCAGTGCTAACCAGTGTGCCACCGTGCCGCAGTTCAGTTGCGCCTGTTCCTTCGAAAGAAAACAGCAAAAGCCAAAGCAATCCCCCTGTTCTTCTGCAAAACCCACTCGTGTTTCTTTCCATTTATTTCCCATATGATGACAGTTGGAGTTTGACATCAGAGTTTTACCGGCACGCCCACCCCAGAATCGGGGCGGGCGAGGCTCGCAGAATGGCATGCTTCGTTGGCCTCGGGCAGATCTTATGGGCCTCGAGTGGGCGAGGCAATAACATTCCGGCAAAAGTGTCTGCTATGGTTTGAGGCCAACATTTTTCATCTAACAAATTGATTTCTGAAGAAGAGTCATACAGACCCGAGACGTGAACTCTGTTTCTCTCCCACCAGAGATGCTGCCAGAATTTTACCGGCACTAAACTTCTCTATGTATGTTCTCTATGTATATCCGAGAACTTCTATACGTTCTCGGATCTTTTTACCTCAAAAGATCTGAGAACATACAGTAAATAGTAGATCCCTTAGGAATATTGACAGGCAGAGAAATCTGGGCCTACATGTTCACCGGTCATTGAAAGTGGCAACGCAGGTGCATAAGGTAGCCAAGGAAGCGTATGGCATGCTTGCCTTTATCGGTCAGGGCATTGAGTATAAAAATTGGCAGGTCATGCTGTACAGAAGCTTAGTTAGGCCTCATTTAGAAAATTGTGTACAATTCTGGTCGTCAGAAGGATGAGGAGGCTTTGGAGAGGGTACTGAAGAGGTTTACCAGGATGTTGCCTGGTCTGGAGGATATTAGCTATGAGGAGAGGTTGGATAAACACGGCTTGTTCTCACTGGAACGACGGAGGTTGAGGGGTGACCTGATAGAGGTTTACAAGATTATGAGTGGCATGGACAGAGTGGATAGTCAGATGCTCTTTCCCAGGGTAGAAAAGTCAAGTACTAGGGGACATAGGTCTAAGGTGCATGGGGAAAAGTTTAGAGGAGATGTTTGAGGCAAGTTTTTGCACAGAGGGTGGTGAATGTCTGGAACACGCTGCCTGGGGAGATGGTGGGGGCAGGTACAATAGCGGCATTTAAGGAGCAACTAGACGAATACATGAATAGGATGGGAATTGAAGGATATGGACTCCGGAAGTGCATACGGTTTTAGTTTAGGCAGGCATCATGATCGGCACAGGCTTGGAGGGCCGAAGGGCCTGTTCCTGTGCTGTACTGTTCTTTGTTCTTTGTTCTTAACATCGGAACAGGGAGTGAACCATTCAACCCCTCGAGCCTATACTGTCATTCAGTTAAATAATGGCTGATCTGTATCTTAAAGCCTGTAACCGTTGCTATTCATGTCTAACATAAGGCTATCAATATTAGTTTTGAACTATTCAACTGACCCCCAGCCTCAACAACTTTTTGGCGGAGGAGATGTCCAGATCACACTCGCTTTTTCCATGTGGAAAAGCCTACTGAAATTCCTTGTAATGGATAACGCTGTTTATCTTATTACCTCCGCCATTGAAGGAAGTGTTTCCATCCCTGTTTGTTAGTCCGCCTGTAAAGAATTCAGCCTGGGATACCCAGCCCTGCCCTGGCGGGTTCTCCAGGGGGAGTGTACGGCGAGCCATTCAAATCTCTGTTGAGACAGGAAGATGCCACTGGTGGGCGGGGCTGGAAAATCCCACCCCACATCTCAAAAACTAATGGACAGAATTCCATAAAAATTGTTATATGGTTACAAAATGGCCCAAGGAAGAAAGGATTGTTTTCTTGGTAAAGGTGTGCCTCTGAATACAAATGCTGGGTTTTTTTTAAGGCAGTAAGAAGTCTCACATTCCTTACTTCTTTCTCACAGACTTCTTACTGTGTTCACCCCAGTCCAACGCCGGCATCTCCACATCATTTTTTTTAAGGATCAGTTAACACTGAGAGATTGGGAAAATTGACTTCTTTTAACTTGATTTGATTTATTATTGTCACATGTATTGGTATACAGTGAAAAGTATTATTTCTTGCGCGCTATACAGACAAAGCATACCGTTCATAGAGAAGGAAAGGAGAGAGTGCAGAATGTAGTGTTACAGTCATAGCTAGGGTGTGAAAGAGCTTGAATAAAGTTTTAGAAGCATAGAAAGAGAGTAAAAGATAGAATTAGAGGGTATGCTGGGCACAGCTTGTAAGAAGTCACCACGCTGCGGTGCCATCTTGATATTAATATTGTGGATGGTTCAATAATCAAGATCGTCTTTTGGCAACTTTTAAATTTTTAAATTCCATCCTTAAAGCCGATGCTCAGAATGGACCGGGCAAATCCAAATCCATTCCTTGCTTGCTCCAAAAACCAAATTCAGAATCCAATTCAATCTAATTCATGGTCCCCACAAGAGAGACAAACAAGATCCAAGCTGACAAGATGAGGCATTGCACCCCATCTTGGGCTTGATCTGACACTTGATCTTCGCCAATTATGGGACAAAGAATCAGATAGAAGTGCATAAATGTTAGTGTCATTTAACATTGAGTTAAGACTGCATGGCGGAGGTATGCACTCTACTGATTGGCCTTTCCACTTGTTCAGTCAGGGTGAATGGGTGGGTCTACCCATGGAGACCTATCTAACCTCCAAAAGGATATTATAATACTTCTGAAATAATGCTAGCTCATACAGATGTTCCTCAGAGCCATTTCAACCTCAAAGGTTTTAATCTCTGGGTTATTACCTGAGCCACCTGCAAATTGGCCATGGGTGCATAAAATTAGTGAGGTGAATATGTGACTCAGAGGCTGGTGTGGGTTCATGGAGCACTGGCATCAGTACAGGAGAAAGTGGGGGCTGTACCTTTGGGACGGCCTACATGTGAACCAGGCTGGAACCAGTGAATTTGTGAACCGCGTCACTCGGGAGGTAGAGAGGGCTTTAAACTTAAACCGTGGGGGTAAGGGATTGAATGCAGAAAGTTGTGGTATCTCCAAGAGTAGGGGCAACGAAAGAGAGGAAAATAGTAATATGGGAAATGGGGATCAGGGAATGGCAGGAAGGAACAGAGAGAACAACCTAAAAATGCACAAAGAATCAAGACTAGACTTTATAAAGATAGCCAAAAGACTAAAATAAAAGCTCTGTACCTGAATGCGCATAGCACTCCTAACAAAGTAAAGTGGTAGGGTCAACCAGACTCGAAACATTGGCTCTATTCTGTCTCCACAGATGCTGTCAGACCTGCTGAGATTTTCCAGCATTTTCTGTTTGTGTTTCAGATTCCAGCGTCCGCAGTATTTTGATTTTATTTAAGGAAGGGAGGTTGAGAGGTGAGGTCCAGGCTGTGGGGTGGGGTTGGGGGGGTGGGGGGGGGGGGTGGAGTGAATCCGGCAAAGGGCAACTCTTCAAGGATGGGGACGGGGCCCAGGTATGGAGCAACTCTTTTAGAGCTGGGGGTGGGGGAGCTTTGGGTGCCTTTCAAACATGGCGCCCAGACATGAAGGTGGGGCGACTGACTTCCTGCCTGACGTGCCATGACATTCGACTTGGACCCCATAGCTACATAATTAATTAGCTGAACACAGCATGATTCGGCCTGTTTACCCACTATGCTCTGCACCAGGAGTCCCTCCAACATCCCTTCCACGGGAGTGGGCCCAGAGTGGAAAATTCCACCCCAAAGATTCTCAGGAAGGGTAAGGAATCATCAATGAGAAAACATAGAAACTAGAAGCAGGAGTAGGCCATTCAGCCCTTTGAGCCTGCTCCGCCATTCATTATGATCATGGTTGATCATTGAATTCAATATTCTGATCCCCCCTTCCTCCCATATCCCTTGATCCCTTTAGCCCCAAGAGCTATATCTAATTTCTTCTTGAAATCACACAAAGTTTTGCCCTCAAATACTTTCTGTGAGAGTGAATTCCACATATTCACCACCCTCTGGGTGAAGAAATTTCTCCTCACCTCAGTTCTAAAAGGTTGAGGGGAGCCCATACCTGGGCCCCCGTCCCCATCCTTGAAGAGTTACCCTTTGCCGGATTCACACCCGCCACCCTACCCACCCCCCCCCCCCCACCGCCCTCCCCCCGCCCCCCCCTCTCAACCTCCCCCTAATTCTGGACCGCCCTAGCACTGGGAACATTCTTTCTGAATCTACCCCGTCTAACCCTGTTAGAATTTTATAAGTTTCTATGAGATCCCCTCTCACTCTTCTAAACTCCAGTGAATATAATCCCAACCGACTTAGTCTCTCCTCATACGACAGACCTGCCATCCCAGGAATCAGCCTGGTAAACCGGGAAGGTTTTGTTTTAAATCAGGAGAAAATCTCAACCGAGCTCAGGGATTGGAAATCCCCACAGCCTGGCCATCCCGAACTTGTTTTCTCATCAGATGGTGGATGTTGACACCTCCGTGGTGTTGTGCCAGGAGAGAGGGCGGCTTTTCAAAAGCGGCTTGGAGGGGAAACGGCTGGTCAAACCGGTGAAGGAACGTGGCCCAGTCCTCACCGTCTACAGCTCCACCTCTGAAAAGCTCAGTTACTGTGGAACTGCATCAGCAAAGTGCTGACATCATTCTGGACAGCTGCTTTACCATCTGAAGTGTTTGCCTGAAAGCGGAGGGTAAGGTCGTGAATATTTCTGCCTTTTTAAAAAAGAAATAAGTCTTTTTTTTTTATCCTCTCGTGTTAGATGCTCGCCCCTTAGTTGACCTAGGGATAAAGACGATATCAGAAAGCATAAGGAGCAACCCCAGAGGATGAGAGCGGGCGAAACAGTAAGATTGAAAAGGCATTGATTCAACAAGGGATAAAATGAGTGTCTATTGAAATAGATGGAAAGGGACTGTGTGAGGTGCCAATAGAGATGGATATAAATAAATAAAACGGGGCTTCCTGTTTGGGTAGTCAAATTCATATTTTGTGAGCTTTTGGTTGTTTAATTCAGAAAAAAAATGTTTTAGTCTTTCATGTAGTGGTATGCAAGGAGCTTTTCACTCTTTATTGGGGAACGTACAGAGTAACATTTTGGGGGAAAAGTGAACTACAAATGAATTCCAGGTTTAGGATGGGTAATAAAGGCTGGCCAGCCAGCGACACCCATGGGGGTGCGAGGAGTGATGGGGTGGAGAGGGGGTTGCAAATGTGGGAAGGGGTTAGACAATCTGATAAATTTACTGTTTCCTTATCTTTAAACTTGGCAATGTTTGGAGAGCAAATGATTGAAAAGAAAAACACGCAAGTGTGTCTTATGTGGTGACATGGTTCCGTTAAAGAAAAAACAACATTCAGTTTAAAGCCTGGATGTGATTATATAACATCTATACAAGGATGGAGATGACAACCAGAAGCAAGTGCGGCTCCAGCTGCTTAGCCTTCAGAACCCTTAGATGAAATTGCAGACTTCAGATCGGTGGCTGCTCCCGAGGTTTTCTACTGATTGTACACAACCCCCCGATCTGGTGTGAAGTTGGGGTCTTTTGCTCATATCAGCAACAGCTGGGTGTGTGCTTTGGGTAGTAATGGTCGTGTGTGCTTTGGGTAGTAAGGGTCGTGTGTGCTTTGGGTAGTAATGGTCGTGTTAGGATGTGAAACGAGCAGCAGATCTGCTGCAAGTTTACACAGAAAAAAAATCTGCAATTGATTTTCTGTTGTGTTATTTCCTCCAAATGTTGCACCGCAATTTATATGTACCTGGATATATTTTATCATGTCTTAGAACTGTTTGCAGCTTGAATGTGCCTGTACATGCAGGAGATTTTCACAGTAAACTTCATTGCATTGTTAATGTAAGCCTAATTGTGACACTAATAAATAAACTTACATATGGTATCCACCTTAAATGTACCCGTATAGATATAGCATCTATTTAAAATTTACTTGCAAGTATTGAATCTACTTTAGATTTCCCCACATATACATCGCACCTTAATTCCTCTGTGTATATTTTACCCACTTTATCGGTGTATCTGTCAATTTACTCGAACATGTTATGTTCAGCTTAAATTTACGTGCACATCTTGCATAGTACTTCATACCTCCTGTGTATTTGGGTCACTGTCTGTGCGGAGTTTGCACGTTCTCCCCGTGTCTGCGTGGGTTTCCTCCGGGTGCCCCGGTTTCCTCCCACGGTCTGAAAGACGTGCTGGTTAGGGGCATTGGCCGTGCTAAATTCTCCCTTAGCGCACCCGAACAGGCGCTGGAGTGTGGCGACTGGGGGATTTTCACAGTAACTCCATTGCAGTGTTAATGTAAGTCTATTTGTGACAATAATAAATAAACTTTAAAAATTATATAGTACCCATTTTAGATTTATCTAATTTGCTATATCTAGTTTGGATGAGCCTGTAGCATGCCCACATTAAATCTACCTATCCATAATTATATCTGCCTTAAATTCACCCATCTAGAAGTATGCTTAGCCTTAAATGTACCTGTCCGTAACTGCATTCATCTTGGATTTACATGGTAAAGTAATTGGCTGAATTTAAAAGAAAGATGAATGTTTTAAAAAGCTTGTCAAACTACGCGTCCCCAGGTACTTGATAATGAGTTTATCTTCAAAGGGGGTAAGCAATTGGGGCGGCACGGTGGCACAGTGGTTAGCACTGCTGCCTCACAGCGCCAGGGACCTGGGTTCAATTCCAGCCTCGGGTCACTGTCTATGCAGAGTCTGTACGTTCTCCCCGTGTCTGCGTGGGTTTCCTCCGGGTGCTCCGGTTTCCTCCCACACTCCAAAGATGTGTGGGTTTGGTTGATTGGCCACGCTCAATTGCCCCTTAGTGTCAGGGGGATCAGCAGAGTGAATATGTGGGAGTCAAGGGGATGGAACCTGGGTGGGATTGTGGCCGGTGCAGACTCGAAGGGCCGAATGGGCTCCTTCTGCACTGTCGGGATTCTATGATTCAAAGAGTGAACTGAAACAGAGAGGTGGAATTTTCCAGGTTCTCCTCCCCTTTTTAACGTGGTTGACAAAACGGTTAATGTGAGTGTATTTTTCTGGCTCTGATCGAGGAAATGCAATTGCGGCGCTGTTTAATGCGATGTGGGACTTTAGCCACAGGATGTGAAAATATATATCCCAAGGTCCTCTGATAAAATCGAGGCAGCCCAAAGGCAGGAAGTTAAGCCTGTGCCATTTAACATAATGAACAAGCTTTGAATCAAAGGAGCTGTGAGCACTTCAAATGAAATTTTATTTGCAAGCACTCACACTCTGATTCCATTCCTGCTCAGAGGTATGTAGAATGGAAAGGGCATCTTACGCCGAGGCTGCAATCCCAACCAGGCAGGGTACAGAGAGGATAGGGGGGTGTCGTGGGGGGTTGGTTTTTTTCTTTACTCATTCGTGGGATATGGGTGTCGATGGCTCGCCAGCATTTATTGCTCATCCCTAGTTACCCGTGAGAAGGTGGTGATAAGCTGCCTTCTTAGAATCCTTAGAGTGCAGAAGGAGGCCATTCGGCCCATTGAGTCTGCACCGACCACAATCCCACCCAGGCCCTATCCCCGTAACCCCACGTATTTACCCTGCTAGTCCCCCTGACACTAAGTGGCAATTTAGCATGGCCAATCAACCTGACCCGCACTATGCCACCATGCCACCCTTACATATTGTCACATGTATTGGGATACAGTGAAAAGTATTGTTTCTTACGCACTATACAGACAAAGCATACCATCCATAGAGAAGGAAAGGAGAGAGTGCAGAATGTAGTGTTATAGCCATAGCTAGGGTGTAGAGAAAGATCAACTTAGTGCGAGGTAGGTCCATTCAAAAGTCTGACAGCAGCAAGGAAGAAGCTGTTTTTGAGTCGGTTGGTACGTGACCTCAAACTTTTGGATCTTTTTCCTGACGGAAGAGGGTGGAAGAGAGAATGTCCGGGGTGCGTGGGGTCCTTGATTATGTTGGCTGCTTTGCCGAGGCAGTGGGAAGTGTAAGCAAAGTCAGTGGATAGGTTTGCATGATGGTATGGCGTAATGTGGTGCTTGCAGAAGATAGTTCCAAACCTCTACCACCCTTTGTGTGTAGAAATGTTTCCTAGTTTTTCTCCTGAAGGGTCTGGCTCTCATTTTTGGACAACGCTCCCTGGTGCTAGATCCCGCAAGCAGCACAAATCGTCTTTCTCTGATTACCCTCTCTATTACCCCTCACAACACCATCAAATTCCCCCTCGGCAATCTGGTGGTGTAATCCCACTTTGTAATGTAACCCCTGGAGACCAAGATTTGTAGTCTAAGGGATTTCAGGATTGTAGGGATTATTATGGGATGGGGGAAACAGTACCACCCACATTATGATCTAGAGAGTCACATGGGGGGTAGCAGAGTGTAGTCGTGAGTCTGGTAGAAGTCAGCATGAAGATAGCACCCAATCAGAGCTACACCCTGAATAAAAGCAAAATACTGCAGAGGCTGCAAACCTGAAATAAAGACAGAAAATGCCGGATAGACTTTGCAGCATCTTCATGTTCAGAAATCCGAAGAAGAGTAATACTGACTCGAAGCATCGAATCATAGAATCCCCTACAGTGCAGAAGGAGGCCATTCGACCCATCGAGTCTGCACCGTCAACAATCCCACCCAGGTCCTATCCCTGTAATCCAATGTATGCACCATTCTAATCACCCTGACACTAAGGGACAATTTAGCACGGCCAATCCACCTAACCCGCACGTCTTTCGGACTGTGGGGGGAAACCGAAGCACCCGGAGGAAACCCACGCAGACACGGGGAGAACGTGCAAACTCCACACAGACAGTGGTCCGAGGCCGGAATCGAACCCGGGGTCCCTGACGCTGTGAGTCAGCAGTGCTAACCACTCTGCCACCGTGCCACCCCTCTCAGGCGGGATGGTTCCGCGTAACCCACCATGTGATTCATGGCGGCAGAGGTGACCCGCCATTGGCCAACGACAGGATCTTCTGGTCTCACCTTTGTCGACGGGGTTTCCCGTTGGACACACCCCTCACCGCCGGCAAACCTTGCGGCCGGGGTGCGCTGTTGGTGGGACTGGACGATCCCGTCGGCACGATGGCCAGAAAATTCCGGCCATTAACTGTGTCTCTCCATGGAGGCTGCCAGACCTGCGGAGTTTATCCAGCATTTTCTGAATCCCGTATATATGTACAAAGTTAGGCATTCTTAATAAACAGTTATTGTTCAACCATACAAACCTCTAGCCCTCTTCATGTGATTACATACAACCTTACAATAGGTATAATTCTGGGAAATTTACACTGCACTCCCTCAGAGGCCAATATATCCTTTACGGTGTCTCAAACTACTTATGATGCTCCCAAGTGTGGTATAAGCATAGATTCATATCGCTGTAGCAGAATCTCCATTAGAAAGTGCCCTATTATTCTGTCCTGGCCTTTTTAGACTCAAGGATGATCTCACATTTGCTTACATTGAAATCCATTAACCATAGTTTTGCCCATTCACTTAATCCATCAATATCTCTTTGTAATTTTACGCTTCCATCTACAAAGCTCACAATGCTGCCTATCTTTGTGTCATTAGTAAACTTGGATAAGAAAGACTCGCGTGACTTTGTTACTAAGGTGATTCGAGGGGTTTAGAAATCCGCGGGGCTCCCTCGCGACTGGGTGCGAAATATATTTAAGCAACAGTTAGAGCAATGTCAATTTTACCAACTGTCTCCTTTTAACTCAGCGAGCTGACAAACTGTGTGTCCTCCCCCTGCCCACAGCAACCAAGACATCAATGATTATGTCCTATCTTTGGATCACAACAGCAAACAGCACAGGCTGCTGTGAGAAGAGAATTCAGGAGAATGGGGATGAGAAAAATATCAACCACGATTGAATGGCGGAGCAGACTCGATGGGCCGAGTGGCCTAATTCTGCTCCTATGTCTTATGGTCTAAGATAGTTTTCATTCCCACCCACTGCACCAGGGTGGCACAGTGGTTAGCACTACTGCCTCACAGCGCCAGAGACCTGGGTTCGATTCCCGGTTTGGGTCACTGTCTGTGTGAGTCTGCACGTTCTCCTTGTGTCTGCGTGGGTTTCCTCCGGGTGCTCCGGTTTCCTCCCACAGTCCGAAAGACGTGCTGGTTAGGTGCATTGGCCATGCTAAATTCTCCCACAGTGTACCCAAACCAGCGCCGGAGTGTGACGACTAGGGGATTTTCACAGTAACTTCATTGCAGCGTTAATGTAAGCCTACTTGTGACAGTAATAAATGAACTTAAAAAAAGAATCAGCTCAGGCCTTCTCTCTGAGTCACTGGTTGAGACACTCGACAGGAACCTACAAGAGTAAGCCCATTCAGCCCTTCAAACCTATTCCACCACTGAGTTAGATCGTGGCTGGCCTGAACCTCATCTCTATTCGCCCCTTGTCTCTTGATATCATTAACTAACAAGAAAGAATCTGTCTTGAAAAATGCACTTTTCCCCTGGGTGATGGAGAGGTGAGTAGGTGGGGTGGTGGTGGAGAGAGAATTCTCGACTTCCAGTACCCTTTGCCTGAAGAAAACACTTTAAGTGGCCAACAGCTCCAATCGGAAGATGGTGATACCAAATTGAGGACTCCACCACCAAATTGAATTCTTTCTCAATCTACCCTGTCACACCGTTTATCATTTTAAACCAACTCTCATGATGAATGAATACTTTTCTTCAGTGTTCACCAAGGAGAGGGGCCATGTTTTTGAGGAAGAGAAGGTGTTACAGGCTAATAGGCTGGAGGAAATAGATGTTCGGAGGGAGGATGTCCTGGCAGTTTTGAATAAACTGAAGGTCGATAAGTCCCCTGGGCCTGATGAAATGTATCCTTGGATTCTTTGGGAGGCAAGGGATGAGATTGCAGAGCCTTTGGCTTTGATCTTTGGGTCCTCGCTGTCAACGGGGTTGGTGCCAGAGGACTGGAGAATGGCGAATGTTGTTCCTCTGTTTAAGAAAGGGAATAGAAATGACCCTGGTAATTATAGACCGGTTAGTCTTACTTCGGTGGTTGGTAAATTGATGGAAAAGGTCCTTAGAGATGGGATTTACGACCATTTAGAAAGATGCGGATTAATCCGGGATAGTCAGCACGGATTCGTGAAGGGCAAGTCGTGCCTCACAAATTTGATAGAATTTTTTGAGGAGGTAGCTAAGTGTGTTGATGAAGGTAGGGCAGTTGATGTCATATACATGGATTTTAGTAAGGCGTTTGATAAGGTCCCCCATGGTCGGCTTATGATGAAAGTGAGGAGGTGTGGGATAGAGGGAAAGTTGGCCGATTGGATAGGTAACTGGCTGTCTGATCGAAGACAGAGGGTGGTGGTCGATGGAAAATTTTCGGATTGGAGGCAGGTTGCTAGCGGAGTGCCGCAGGGGTCGGTGCTTGGTCCTCTGCTCTTTGTGATTTTTATTAATGACTTAGAGGAGGGGGCTGAAGGGTGGATCAGTAAATTTGCTGATGACACCAAGATTGGTGGAGTAGTGGATGAGGTGGAGGGCTGTTGTAGGCTGCAAAGAGACATAGATAGGATGCAAAGCTGGGTTGAAAAATGGCAAATGGAGTTTAACCCTGATAAATGTGAGGTGATTCATTTTGGTAGGACTAATTTAAATGTGGATTACAGGGTCAAAGGTAGGGTTCTGAAGACTGTGGAGGAACAGAGAGATCTTGGGGTCCATATCCACAGATCTCTAAAGGTTGCCACTCAAGTGGATAGAGCTGTGAAGAAGGCCTATAGTATGTTAGCTTTTATTAACAGGGGGTTGGAGTTTAAGAGCCGTGGGGTTATGCTGCAACTGTACAGGACCTTGGTGAGACCACATTTGGAATATTGTGTGCAGTTCTGGTCACCTCACTATAAGAAGGATGTGGAAGCGCTGGAAAGAGTGCAGAGGAGATTTACCAGGATGCTGCCTGGTTTGGAGGGTAGGTCTTATGAGGAAAGGTTGAGGGAGCTAGGGCTGTTCTCTCTGGAGCGGAGGAGGCTGAGGGGAGACTTAATAGAGGTTTATAAAATGATGAAGGGGATCGATAGAGTGAACGTTCAAAGACTATTTCCTCGGGTGGATGGAGCTATTACAAGGGGGCATAACTATAGGGTTCGTGGTGGGAGATACAGGAAGGATATCAGAGGTAGGTTCTTTACGCAGAGAGTGGTTGGGGTGTGGAATGGACTGCCTGCAGTGATAGTGGAGTCAGACACTTTAGGAACATTTAAGCGGTTATTGGATAGGCACATGGAGCACACCAGGATGATAGGGAGTGGGATAGCTTGATCTTGGTTTCAGATAAAGCTCGGCACAACATCGTGGGCCGAAGGGCCTGTTCTGTGCTGTACTGTTCTATGTTCTATGTTCTATGTTCTAAACTTGAGGGAACACAAACCACGTTTGTGAAACCTGTCCTCATAATTTAACTCTTTAAACCCCCGTACCATTCTGGTAACTCTGTGCTGTGTTCCCTCCCTCCCAAGTTGACCAATGATTTGTCTTGGATGCCTTTAACCCTCTCGTTCCCTAGGCTCCTGTCTTTGACTTGTGTCCCCCCATTCCTCTCACACAATGCGTCCGTGCTGACAATTTTTGCAATTTATATGGTTTTACCTCCAGCCTTTTGCACCCCCTGGGGACCCATTTCCCCACCATTATATTTTTGCATCATGTTCTATGTGCTGCCCCTTGCCCAGACAGTGGATCTGAACTCAGCGCTGCTAATCACAGAGGGAACTAGATTGGATGTGATATGATAAGGTGGTTGAAGGATACCAGCCAGGACGAGAATGGGGAATTTAGCGAACATAGAGGGAGGTAAAGTGTGGTTAGAATCATACAATCATACAGTGCAGAAGGAGGCCATTCGGCCCATCGAGTCTGCACCAACCACAATCCCACCTAGGCTCTATCCCCTTGACCCTACGTACTTACCCTGTTAATCCCCTTCACACTAAACGTCGATTTTAGCATGACCAATCAACCTACTCGCATATCTTTGGACTGTGGGAGGAATTTCACAACATGGACCTACACCACATGGACTGCAGCGATGCAAGACAGTGGCGCACCACCACCTTCTCAAGGGGCAATTAGGGAAGGTCTTTGACAAAGTGTCATGTGGACTCGAAACATCAGGTCTTTTCTCTCCTTACAGATGCTGACAGACCTGCTGAGATTTTCCAGCATTGTCTCTCTTTGAGTTCCATCTAGTCATGGTCTAACAAGCTGACCATAAGACCATAATGTTAGAATGTAACCAATGATAATATTGGATCTGTTGTAGTGTGACCAATGGTAACAAGCTATAAGGATCAGCTGATCCGATAAACTATGTAACCAATGACAAAATGATGTGGTGATCAGCTGACCAGCTGACTCAGTATAAATAAGAATCTGTTGGGAATTGTGGGAGCTTGGAATGGCCCAGGGTGAGGCCTCAAGTGTTGGAGTAATGAAGTTTCTTTCTTAAACCTTTTTCTTTGATTTATAAGTTGGAGTAAGTTTTGTTTTATTTTATTGCCTATAATTGAAGAATTTCTGGAGGATCAAGATTGGTAGCAGAGGATGGTTACGATCCATCTACCTCTGCGTTGTGGGCCCAGCACATAAGACAGAGGAGCAGAAGTAGGCCATTCGGCCCATTGAGTCTGCTCCACCATCCAATGAGATCATGGGTGATCTGAAATGCAAATCCTCAACTCCACTTACACACCCTATCTCCTTAACCCTTGATTCCCTTATTGATTAAAAGTCTATCTCAGCCTTGAACATACTTCACAACCCAGCCTGTACAGCTCTCTGCAGTAAAGAATTCCACAGATTCACTACCCTCCAAGAGAAGAAATTCATCCTTCTCTCTGTGTTAAATGAGCGACTCCTCACTCTGAGATGGTGCCCTCTGGTCCTAGCATCTCCCACAAGGGGAAACAATCTCTCAGCATTTACCATGTCAAGCCCCCTGAGAATCATATATGGCTCAATAAGGTCACCTCCCATCCTTCTAAACTCCAATGAGTACAGGCCCTACCAAACAACCTCTCCTCATTCGAAAATTCCTCCACACCTGAGATCAATTCATGAATCTTCTCCAGTCTGCCCCCAATGTCTGTCTGTGTTTCCTGAGATAAGAGGGCCAGAATTATTCACTGGCATGATATCATAAGTATCATAGAATCCCTACTGTGCAGAAGGAGGCCATTCAGCCCATCGAGTCTGCACCGACCACAATCCCACCCGGGCTCTATTCCTGTAACCCCTCATATTTACCCTGCTAATCCCCCTGACACCAGGGTTAATTGAGCAAGGCCAATCAACCGAACCCGCACATCTTTGGAGTGTGGGAGGAAACCGGAGCACCCGGAGGAAACCCACACAGACATGGGGAGAAAGTGCAAACTCCACACAGACACAGTGATCCAAGCCGGGAATCGAACCTGGGTCCCTGGCGCTGTGAGGCAGCAGTGCTAACCACTGTATCACTGGGATGCTCCACATATTAATGGAATTGCTGGCTAACCATAGAAATCAGCCTCCATCTTTTGGTTTACAATGGATGTGGATATGATGTTAGGTAACCCCAATGATGGAGAGTTTTGGGAAGCATTTTCCTGAACAGTTTCCTTGTAGTATGGGTTGCATGGACTTGAAATAGTACAGGATGCCCTTTCCTCACCTCTCTTGCCCATGGCATCATTGACCCCATCTACACCTTATGTACCCAGAGATGACTTTAACCTGAGGGCCACGCACATTTTTTTCCAAGTAAGATTGTACCTGATCTTGATCCCATTCTCAGGTCAAACATTCTGATCTGCTTTCACACACTAGAATCATCGAATCCTACAGTGCAGAAGGAGGCCATTCAGCCCATCGAGTCTGCAGCGACCACAATCCCACCCAGGCCCTATCCCCATAACCACATGCATTTACCCTAGCGAGTCCCCCTGACACTCAGGTCAATTTAGCGTGGCCAATCCACCCAACCTGCACATCTTTGGACTGTGGGAGGAAACCGGAGCACCCGGAGGAAACCCACGCAGACACGGGGAGAACGTGCAAACTCCACACAGACAGTGAGCCAAGCCGGGAATCGAATCCGGGTCGCTGGCACTGTGAGGCAGCAGTGCTAACCACTGTGCCACCGTGCCGCCAAAAATCTATTCTAGTTGATTCACAAAGGAAGGTAATTTTCTCTTTAACCACAGTTTGTTCAGAATCATTCACACCTTCCTATCTATAAACAAAGTTATGAAAGATAAAAACGATACTGAAATCATTTTATGATGTGTGGTCAGACCAAGTTTGGTTCCGCTCACACACTTGAGTACAAAGAAAATGGAATTTAGAAGAATGAGCTGGCATGCTGGCACAGTGCTGAGCACTGCTGCTTCACAGCGCCAGGGACCCGGGTTCAATTCCGGCCTTGGGTCACTGTACACCATAACATTCAAGGCTATGGGCCAAGTGCTGGCAAATGGGGTTAGGTGGGCAGGTCGGGGCCTTTTCATGCGTCGGTGTGGACTTGACGGGCCAAATGGCCTCTTCTGCACTGTAGTATTCCGTGATTCCCTGATTCTGACTGTGTGGAGTTTGCACGTTCTCCCCATGTCTGCGTGGATTGCCTCCGGTTTCCTCCCACACTCCAAAGATGTGCGGGTTAGGTGGATTGGCCATGATAAATTGCCCCTTAGTGCCCCAAGATGTGTAGATTAGATGGAATAACCATGGTAAATGTGTGGAGTTATGGGCATAGGGTGGGGGAGAGGGTCTGGGTAAGATGCTCTGTCATAGAGTTGGTGCAGACTCAATGGGCTGAATGGCCTGTTCTTCACTGTGGTGATTAAATGATTCTATGAGAGATGTTATCATTTAAGTGTATAAAATTCTTAAGAGGGCTTGGTTGGGTAGATGTCGAGAGGCTATTCACTTGGCTGGTGGGTCTGGAACGGTCTCAGGGTTAGGGGTCAGGCATTCAGCACTGAGAAGGTAGATTTCTCCCTCCGGAGGGTTGAGAATCTTTGGATCTCTAGCCCCCAAAGACCTGAGGATGTTCAGTCATTAAGATTGGGATTGATAGACTGAAGGAATCAAGAGATATCGGGATACGATGGGAGAATCGAGTCAAGATAAAAGATCAGCCATGATGTTAGAGAATGGTGGAGCAAGTTCGAGGGGCCAAATGGCCAATTCCTGCTCTTGGCTCTTATGAAAGTGGGAGCCTCTGTTTGTTTATACTCTTGGTCAGAATCGATAGAACCATAGTAGATCCTAAACCCTGCACAAGTTTGTAAATTCTATTGAATTTGGAGCATGGTCTATCCAGGCTAATGTTTATGCTCAACATAAGCCTCCTCCCACCCTGTTAGCCTATCCTCCTATTCCTTTCTCCCCCATGTACTTACTCAGTTTCCCCTCAAATACATCAGTGCCATTCACCTCAACGAACCCTTGGTGTCATAAAAACAGAAAATGCTGGAAAAACTCAGCAGGCCTGGCAGCATCTGTGGAGAGAGAGAGTCAGAGGGTGGGATTCCACCCCCCCCCCCCCCCCCCCCCCCACACACACACCCCGTGGCATGTTTCTCAGCGACAGGAGGTGGCACATCATTGGCTGGTGGTGGGATCTTCTGCTCCCGCCATTGTCAATAGGATTTTGCATTGAATCCACTCCCCATGAACCCCCCTGCCCCCACCCCCCCACCCCCGCTGTCAGGAATCCATGCCGGGGGGTCATGCCATGGGCAGGTCCGGAAGATCCCATCGCCAAGAAAGACAGGAAAATCCCACCCAGAGTTAATGTTTCCAGTCCTTATGACTCTGGTTCAGAAACTTCCTGGTATTAGCCAGTTCCACATTTTCACTACCCCCTGGGTAAAGACATTTCTCTGATGCACTCTCTTATGTGGGTGGCACAGTGGTTGGCACTGCTGCCTCACAGCGCCAGGGACCCGGGTTCTATTCCGGCCTCGGGTCACTGTCTGTGTGGAGTTTGCACCTTCTCCCTGTGTCTGCGTGGGTTTCCTCCGGGTGGTCTGGGTTCCTCCCACAGTGTCGATGGGAGTCATGATGTGGAGATGCCGGCGTTGGACTGGGGTAAACACAATAAGAAGTCTCACAACACGTGTCAGGGGGATTAGCAGGGTAAATATGTGGAGTTACGGGAATAGGGCCGGGGTGGGATTGTGGTTAGTGCAGACTTGATGGGTTGAATGGCCTCCTTCTGCACTGTAGGGGTTCTATGATCTTCTGGGTGTTGGCCACGTCGGAATTCTTCACAATCTGAAAATCCTTTGTTATAATTGTGATGTACAGAGCTCTACCTATTGATCTCAGAACCATAGAGCAGTGTAACCGCAGTCCAAAGGCATTCCAGAACCCTGGATATGATAGTGGTGTTATATACACACTGATGAATAGGAAGGTACGGTAGCACAGTGGTTAGCACCGCTGCTTCACAGCTCCAGGGACCTGGGTTAGATTCCTGGCTTGGGTCACTGTCTGTGTGGAGTTTGCACATTCTCCTCATGTCTGTGTGGGTTTTCTCCGGGTGCTCCGGTTTCCTCCCACAGTGCGGGTTAGGTTGATTGGCCATGCTAAAATTGCCTTAGTGTCCTGAGATGTGTAGGTTAGAGGGGTTAGCGGGTAAATATATGGGGGTAGGACCTGGGTGGGATTGTGGTCGCTGCAGACTCGACGGGCCCAATGGCCTCTTCCTGCACTGTAGGGTTTCTATGATCCTGTGATTACTTTCATTTTTAACAACTGCAATGTGTCCTCTCTCCTCCAGAGGTCACTGCTCTCTGTAAGATGATTGCAATTCCTTGTAATTGTTTCTTGTTTCAATCATTGCACTTACCCAATGCAGTCTTGTTAGGCAGTGAGGAAAGTGAGAGCCAGTGTAAATATCTCCTTAGGGGCCCTGAAGGTGGTCTTGGAGGTGCGTGCGGGAGGGGCGGGAGGTACATTGTTCGTGCATGCACTATGAGTAGCAGCAAACTCGTTGACTGCAAGTTGCAGTGTAGCAAAGATGTTTCCTGTTGCTGTGTTGCAGTGCCAACCTGTGCCAGGGGGCATTGCCAGGGTACTGCCTGGTCATGTCCACCTCCCCTGAGGGCTATACTCACCTTTAGGCCCCCAGGAGGGTGGTGGGGGTTGGGGGGGGGGAAATCCCCTGACCGGGTTCACGACTGGGTGGCACAGCGGTTAGCACTGCTGCCTCACAGTGCCAGGGACCCGGGTTCGATTCCCGGCTTGGGTCACTGTCTGTGCGGAATCTGCACGTTCTCCCTGTGTCTGCGTGGGTTTCCTCCGGGTGCTCCGGTTTCCTCTCATAGTCTGAAAGACGTGCTGGTTAGGGTGCATTGGCCATGCTAAATTCTCCCTCAGTGTTACCCGAACAGGCGCCGGAGTGTGGCGACGAGGGGATCTTCACAGTAACTTCATTGCAGCGTTAATGTAAGCCGACTTGTGACACGAATAAATAAACTTAAAAAAATAAACTGTTGTAAATCCCACCAATGTGGATGCCAGTCAGTGTCCGTATATGGTGAGGAGGGTGGGTAACAGTATGGTAATGTATTTAAATATATTCAAATCAGGGAACCAGATCACATCACTGGTGAGGGACGGCAAAAATCGGAAATTGCGAATCTTGCATCTGGGTTTCACTGGATCTTGAGCCCCTGTTGGTTTCCCGTGGACGGCACTGGAGCTGGGACTGAGAGCAATGGCACAATCCTCACAATATTTACAGTTTATTGGGGCTCCTTGCTCGGGATGCTGTTTTATGGTTTCCCCTTCCTTCCCAATATTTTATAACAAATATTTCCAAGCTGTACGGCAAATGTTCTTCAGTCCATTAGGTGGGGATAGCACATTGGTGAGTGGTGCTGCCTCCCAGCACCAGGGACGCGATCTCACTGGAACGACGGAGGTTGAGGGGGGTGACCTGATAGAAGTCTGCAAGACTATGAGAGGCATGGACAGAATGGATCGTCAGAAGCTTTTTCCCCAGGGTGGAAGAGTCAATTACTAGGGGGCGTAGGTTTAAGGTGCGAGGGGCAAGGTTTAAAGGAGATTTTTTTTTAATACTTTTCCAATTCAATCAAATCAAATCCAATTCAGAGTCTCAACAAGTTGAGACATTTCAGATCCAGGCTGACAAGACAGGACGAGCGACCAAATCACCCTGTCCTGGGCCTGATCTACATGAGCCAAGCTGATTGGAGAAGGGGGAGGTTCCTCCTCCAAGACTTGAGCTCATTTGCATCTTAGCCAAAAGGCCGAGATGCCGCTTTTAAAAATTGCTTCATATGAAACATATGAAGCTTCAGTGTAACCTGATGACCTCAACCAAGTGCAGCATCCGCATAACTACACTTGATCTTAGCCAAAAGGCCGAGAAGTGATGTACGAGGCAAGTTTATTACACAGAGGGTGGTGGGTGCCTGGAACTCGCTGCCAGGGGCGGTAGTGGAAGCAAATACCATAGTGACCTTTAAGGGCATCTTGACAAATACATGAATGGGAATAGAGGGATATGGACCCCGGAAGGGTAGGGGGTTTTGAGTTCAGTCTGGCAGCATGGTCGGTGCAGGCTTGGAGGGCCGAAGGGCCTGGCCCTGTGCTGTAATGTTCTTTGTTCTTTATTTAACCAGGAGCAGATTTCTGTTCATCCACCCAGTACTGGAGCTGCGACAGTGAGGGGGCTGAGGGAGATGTTGCTGAGGAGGGACTGGCTGTCTTCAATGCGTACATGTGAAAACTAACACTGTGTTTTCAGATGACTTTACCAAGGGGCAGCATGTAGATCAGAAAGAGACAGAAAATTGGAACAGAAGACTCCTCTGGGCACCCTGGGCACTTATAAATGCGAAGTGATGCATTTCGGTAGATCTAATGTAAGGGGGAGCTATACAATAAATGGCAGAACCATCAGGAGTATAGACACACAGAAGGACCTGGGTGTACAAGTCCACAGATCCTTAAAGGTGGCAGCACAGGTGGAGAGGGTGGTCAAGAAGGCATATGGCATGCTTGCCTTTATTGGACAGGGCATAGAATATAAAAGTTGGCATATGATGTTGCAGCTGTATAGAACGATGGTTAGGCCACATTTGGAATACTGCGTCCAGTTCTGGTCACCACACTACCAGAAGGACGTGGAGGCTTTGGAGAGAGTACAGAGAAGGTTTACCAGGATGTTGCCTGGTATGGAGGGTCTTAGCTATGAGGAGAGATTGGGTAAACTGGGGTTGTTCTCCCTGGAAAGACGGAGGATGAGGGGCGACCTAATAGAGGTGTATAAAATTATGAAGGGCATAGATAGAGTGAACAGTGGGAAGCTTTTTCCCAGGTCGGAGGTGACGAACACAAGGGGTCACGGGTTCAAGGTGAGGGGGGCAATGTTCAACACAGATGTCAGGGGGACGTATTTTACACAGAGGGTGGTGGGGGCTTGGAATGCACTGCCAAGTAAGGTGATTGAGGCGGACACGCTGGGATCGTTTAAGACTTATCTAGATAACCACATGAACAGACTGGGAATAGAGGGATACAAAAGAATGGTCTAGTGGGCACATGAGCGGCGCAGGCTTGGAGGGCCAAAGGGCCTGTTCCTGTGCTGCATTGTTCTTTGTTCTTTGTTGTTCTCCCCATTGGAAATAAGTCAGAAACCTGCCTCTTTAACCAAGCTTTGGGTCATCTGTCCTGTTATGTGAGTTGGGCCACAGCCCCTATAAGGAAACAGATCATAAGACCTCAAGTGTAGGGTGAACTGTTGGGAACCGCCCAGAGTGGGCAGTCAACATGTGGACGGCACGGTGGCTCAGTGGTTAGCACTGCTGCCTCACAGCACCAGGGACCCAGGTTCCAATCTGGCCTCGGGTCACTGTCTGTGTGGAGTTTGCACATTCTCCCCGTGTCTGCGTGGGTTTCCTCTGGATGCTCCAGTTTCCTCCCAGAGTCCAAAGATGTGTGGGTTAGGTTGATTAGCCATGCCAAATTGACCCTTAGTGTCAGGGGGACTAGCTAGGGTAAATGTGTGGGGTTACGGGAATAGGAGCCGGGTGGGATTGTGGTCGGTGCAGGCTCGATGGGCCAAATGGCCTCCTTCCGCACTGTAGGGGATTCTATGATTCTGAGCAGGGAGTGTGGAGCGAGTAGACCGAATAAAAAACTGTTGTCCCTGACTCCTGACTGGGGAGTTATTGAGGGGAAGCCGCAGTGCGACAGAATTTAACATGTACCAATATTGCCTTCTGTGGCACATTGTCCAATTCTGTCCGTTAACACTCCTTGTGAATCACCTTGTGATGTTTTCCCAGATTCAGGGTGCCAGATGAATGCAAGCTGTTGTTGTTGAAGGATAAATAATCTTACGGGGAGGGAGAAGGAAACACTGAACAGTGTTGGGGAGGGAAATTGTTCTAACTTGGCGATGTTCAGGGTGGTATTTAGTGGAAGCAAAAGTGGGCTTCACCCACCCAGAAGGAAAGACCAGTTCAGACCAGTATTCTCATTTCCCCGTTTTACTATATTTATTTCCTTTGGGATACAATCTCAGAAAGTGCTGAGGGCCCCGCAGCGCCTCTTTAGCCAAATTAAGTGCCAATCAGGTGCTTTATGGGATAACAGCAGGCTTTCCCCAAGATCCATGATCCTCGGGGTGGGTATGTCCTGCCCACTGAGAGCCGCTGGCCAATCGGAGGCCGGCAGCTATGTCGACCAATGGCACCAGTGAGTAGGCAGTGGCTGCTGCCAGTGTGGCACCCACCCTACCCCACAGGGGAGTGATGGTGGGGGAGGGAGGAGGGGTCTCAGAATAGGATTCACGGGAGAGGGAGGTGGGTAGGAGGGGAATCGGCAGCAAGATGGGAGGGGTGGTTCTCAACGGGCCTCACCCCTTCCCAATATGGGGTCCCTCGGACAAGCAGTAAGTGCCTTTGAACCCGGGACCCCTCCTCATGGCTCCCTGTACAGTGACCACCATCCGGCCTACCACCATTAGTGGTGAGGTGAAGCATTTAAGTGAGCATTAATTGCCCACTTAAGGGTTCTGCCTCCACACTGATTCAGTCTATGTCTAAAAGGTCTTACAGCACCACTGACCCCCTACAGTGCGGAAGAAGGCCATTCGGCCCATCGAGTCTGCACTGACCACAATGCCACCTATCCCCATAATCCCATGCATTTACCCCAGCTAGTTTCCCTGACACTAAGGGACAATTTACCCCCTGTCAATTGAAGAGGGGTGGAGGGTGCAGTAAGGCCTTTGAGACATGGGCTTAACCAGTGTGGAGGCAGGACCCTCCCACCTGGTGGAATGACTTCCCTCCCTCAGGTGTCCAAATTCACTACTGGAGAGGGAATCAAACTCCACCCTTTCTGTATATTACTGGATCAAAGCAGCACGGTGGCACAGTGGAATAGTGTAGGTTAGATGGGCTTTAGATTGGTTTCACTGGTCGGCGCAACATCGAGGGCCGAAGGGCCTGTACTGTGCTGTAATGTTCTATGTTCTATGTTCACGGCGCCAGGGACCCGGGTTCGAATCCCGGTTTGGGTCACTGTCTGTGTGGAGTTTGCACATTCCCCCCGTGTCTGCGTGGGTTTCCTCCGGGTGCTCCGGTTTCCTCCCGCACTCCAAAGATGTGCGGGTTAGATGGATTGGCCGTGCTATAGTTGCCCCTTAGTGTCAGGGAGACTAGTGAGGGTAAATGAATGGGACTATGGGGATAGGTGGGATTGTGGTCGGTGCAGACTCGATGGGCCGAATGGCCTCCTTCTGCACTGTAGGGATTCTATGATTCTCTGAAAGCAGATAATTAGCAAAGCATTATCCCTGCAAATGCTGGCGTCTGTTTCCAGTCATAAAGAGGCCCGAGAGCTTTGCAGCTGTCTTATTCCATTTAGTGTCTCTCTCTTGTCATGCTTGTGCGATTGTGTTAACCAAACACTGTGACATCCAGCAATGCCCCGGGCGTAAACCATTTAATCGTGCAGAACAAGAAGCGATGATACTGAGAAGTAGGCAGCGAGCTAGGAGGGTGAAACCATTCTGTTCCAAAAAGAAGAAGAATTGAAGAAGGAGCCATGGCAGAGCGGGCTACATACAGGTTTGATAGAGGAATACTTTCATAGAATCCCTACAGTGCAGGAGGCCATTCAGCCCATCGAGTCTGCATTGACTCTCTGACAGACTATCTTACCCAAGCCCTCTCTCCCACCCCGTAACCCCACAAATTTGCCATGGCCAATCCCCCTAATCAACACATCCTTGGACACTAAGGGGTAATTTAGCATGGCCAATCCACCTAACCCGCACATCTTTGGACTGTGGGAGGAAACCGGAGCACCCGGAGGAAACCCACGCAGACATGGGGAGAACGAGCAAACTCCACACAGGCAATGACCCAAGCCGGGAATCGAACCCGGGTCCCTGGAGCTGTGAGGCAGCAGTGCTAACCACTGTGCTACCGTGCTGGGTTTTCTCAAAATGTAGGGCCCCGCCCGCTGAGAGCTACTGGCAGAATTCTCTGCAGGGTGGGGGAGAGGCTGCGCCATCTGCCACCTGCCAAAGGGATGTTTGCTGCCCTCCATCCAACCTCACCCCGCCAACTCTCCCCGCTCAGTGCCCCCACTCCCCGCAACCACCCGCACCACATCACTTTCAGACCCAGTAGTGGGACTTGTGAAAGATGCTGCCTTGTTTCTCCACTGTCCATGGGATCTTACTGACCTTGCACACAGTTCCATGCACTTGAAAACGCTGTGTGGAGCGTTTGTTTTTTACTCAATTCTCCGATGTGGTGAGTTACTGCATAAATCAAAGTCCTTCTTTCTATTCATTGGTCTTTACCATTTCCTCATGCTGAGAAGTGACTCCTCTCCACACCCCTCTGCACAGATCGGCGACTTGGTAAATGTGGGGAACCCACAGCACATTGTACTCAAGTTTCAACATCCCTACGACTTCTTGCACTGGTTTGAGAAAAAGACAAAATGAATTTGATTTGATTTGATTTATTATTGTCACATGTATTATACAGTGAAAAGTATTGTTTCTTGCGCGCTATACAGACAAAGCATACCGTTCATAGAGAAGGAAACGAGAGAGTGCAGAATGTAGTGTTACAGTCATAGCTAGGGTGTAGAGAAAAATCAACTTAATGCGAAGTAGGTCCATTCAAAAGTCTGATGGCAGCAGGGAAGAAGCTGTTCTTGAGTCAGTTGGTACATGATCTCAGACTTTTGAATCTTTCCCTGATGGAAGAAGGTGGAAGAGAGTATGTCCGGGATGCGTGGGGTCCTTAATTATGCTGGCTGCTTTCCTGAGGCAATGGGAAGTGTAGACAGAGTCATTGGATGGGAGGCTGGTTTGAGTGATGGACTGGGCTTCGTTCACAACCCTTTGTAGTTTCTTGCAGTCTTGGGCAGAGCAGGAGCCGTAACAAGCTGTGATACAACCAGAAAGAATGCTTTCGATGGTGCGTCTGTAAAAGTTGGTGAGAGTCGTAGCTGACATACCAAATTTCCTTAGTCTTCTGAGAAAGTAGAGGCGTTGGAGAGTCTGGTTTCTAATCATTCTGATCAGGTGGTTAAAAGCAAATTACTGCGGATCCTGGAATCTGAAACCAAAAGAGAAAATGCTGGAAAATCTCAGCAGGTCTGGCAGCATCTGTAAGGAGAGAAAAGAGCTGACGTTTCGAGTCCAGATGACTCTTTGTCAAAGCTGATCAGGTGGCTAGTGCCCCTCTGACTGTTGAACTGATCCACAGCTCCCTGTTGGTGAAACTTCTGAGAGTAATTTCCAATATGAACCCAGATCACTGGAGTACTTCTCCAAGCTGACAGTAAGTCAGATGTTACTTGTTTGCGTTGGGTACTCAGTATGAAGTTAATGGGGGCAATTTTGAGCCCACTCTCACCGTCCGCGGGAATGCCAGTGGGGGCTCAAGATCTGGCGAAACCCAGAAGTCACGGATCTCGCCGGCAAGATCGCGGTTTTTGCCGCTCCTCACTGGCGATGTGTTCAGGTTGATGCCCATAAAGGGCAAGAACCTGAATTACATCCATTTGGCTATTTTAGCGCATCATCCCCTCCCCCCCAGATATTGAGTGCCTGCCATATTTTCAAACCGCGCCAACATGATGTCACATCGGTGAGGTTAACAACAGGCTCCCCTCGACGTGAGCCTGACGTGGGGAGACCCCCGGGAATGTAAAGGTGAGTATAGCCCCTCGGGGGTGAGGGACATGGCCAGGCAGTGCGCTGGCAATCTCCCCTGACACTACCCCCGGGCACAAGTTGGCACCATGCCAAGCTGGCAGTGCCAACCTCTCAGTGCCAACCTGCCAGATTAGACCACAATGGGAGTCTCCTGGAGGGAAGGAGGATTAATTTCTTTCTGGTGGTGAGCCATTTGGGGTTGGGGGGGGAGGGGTCCGATGTTTGCGGGGAGGTGAGCTGCTGGCACGGAATGTTGGTGGGGGGAAGGGGCCCAATGTTTGGGGTGGTGCTGGCACTGACTGTCGGGGGGTGAAAGCAGTCTGATATTCAGGGGGGAATCAGGGGGTGTGCTAGCACGGACTGTTGGGGGGTGAAAGGGGTCCAATGTTTGGGGTTGGGGGGAGGGGGTGGTGGCGGCAGGTGTTGCCGGCATGGACTGTGCGGGAGAGGTCGATGTTCGGTGGGGAACGGGGTGGCGGGGGGGGGGGGGGGGAGGGGGAGGGGGGCAGTTGCTGGCACGGACTGTTGGGAAGTGGAAGGGGCCCAATGTTTTGGCTGGGGAGGGGTACTGGCTCCTATCGGGGGGGTGGGAGGTGAATGCTCGCTCTGATCAGGAGGCAGGGGAGTGGAGGAAGCCTCTGAGGCCTCTGTGGTGGGTTGAGCGGGAGGTCTTTGGTCTGATCGGGGCCTTTAAAATAAAATGTATTTATCAGTGTCACAAGTAGGCTTACATTAACACTGCAATGAAGTTACTGTGAAAATCCCCTAGTCGTCACACTCCGGCGCCTGTTCGGGTACACTGAGGGAGAATTTAGCACGGCCAATGCACCCAACCAGCACATCTTTTGGACTGTGGGAGGAAACCAGAGCACCCGGAGGAAACCCACGCAGACACGGGGAGAACGTGCAGACTCCGCACAGAGAGTGACCTGGAATCGAACCCGGGTCCCTGGAGCTGTGAGGCAGCAGTGCCAACCACAGTGCCACCACCAGTGCATATTAAACCTTTAAGATTTAACTATTTAAACAGTGCAGCCAGGCTTTGCTGGTGTGTTGACCCCCCCGTGCCCCCCCCCCCCCCCCCCCCCCCCCACCACACTATCCTCCTCTCTCACTTGACGATGTTTAACAGGCCCATCTGCTTCTTGTGACAGCGTGTGATAAAATCTGGAGAGAAAGACATCATTTTTCTTGCCAGAACCAACACTTTTTTTTAGTTAAGATTTCACCCAATGAAATAAAAGGTTTTTCTTATTTAATCAGATATTTGCCTTTGGATATAATAGACATACGGAAAGAACAAAGCTATCAACTATCACTGACGGCGAATTAATCGGTTCATTAATGCAATGTGTGAGGGAAAGTTACCATATTCATTGAAAAAAAAACATTGTACTGTTCCCGAGAATGTGAACAGAAATGTTGCCCATTCTTCTCTGTGGAATTAGCTTCAATGTGACATAGCTGGCCATGGGTGATTAACTCTCCTTCTCGAATAGGTGGCAGAAGCAGAGCAACTTTCACAAAGGAATGAGATATTAACCTGAAAAGGGGGGAAAAGAAACAATGGGGGGAGGGGGGGCAATGTGGAAAGGGCAATTAACTGGACTAACTGGAAGACTCTTCCAAATAGCCATCATTAGACCAATGGACCAAAAGGCTTCCTTCAATTAAATTCTAAGATTCTCTGGTCGACTCAGTACTGTAGTTTCAAGAAGGCTTGCGACATCTTGTCCACTCAGCACTTCACTGGCCAACAGCAGGGCTTCCCACAGGGTCAAGGATCCCAGGGGGGCAGAGGTCACCCCAGCCGATAGCTCTCAGCCAATCAGAGAACGGCGGCTCTCCTGTACTCAGTGGTGCCACTGAAGGTGGTGGTGGCTGCCACAGGTACTGCCACTGGTACTACACCCAACCAAACCTCTTGCCCGCCACTGGGTTAACACAGAAACATAGAAACTAGAAGCAGGAGGAGGCCATTTGGCCCTTCGAGCCTGCTCTGCCACTCACTTTGATCATGGCTGATCATCAAATTCAATATCCTGAGTTCTTCCCTTCCCCACATATCCCTCGATCCCTTTAGCCTCTAGAACTATATCTAATTTTAATATTAAGGAGTCCCTTTATAAGGACTCAATGGGTGGCAAAGGGGCACAGTTGTTAGCACGGCTGCCTCACAACGCCAGGGACCCAGGTTCAATTCTAGCCTTGATCGCTGTCTGTGCGGAGTCTGCACATTCTCCCCGTGTCTGCGTGGGTTTCCGCCGGGTGCTCCAGTTTCCTCCCACACGCCAAAGATGTGCGGGTTAGGTGGATTGGCCAGGCTAAAATTGACTCTAGTGTCAGGGGGACTAGCAGGGTAAATGTGTGGGGCTACAGGATTGGTGCCTGGGTGGGATTGTGGTCTGTACAGGCTCAATGGGACAAATGGTCGCCTTCTGTACTGTAGAGATTCTATGATGACGGGCCAAATGGCCTCCTTTTGCACTGCAGGGATTCCATTTCTATTCTTTTTCCTTAACATTCTGACCTGGCCAGAATATATTGAAACAGTAAACTGAGGAGCGTGGCATGTCGAATTCAAAGTGGTGTACATCATACGATGTGTGGAACATCACATCACACTCATCGACCTGCATGGTGTCATTGTAAATAAAATCTAGTATAATCCACACAGAGGTTGTAACTCATGGTTATGTTTTGAAAATATCTCAAACTCCTTGACTCCAGCCCCAGCAGGATTTTCTCGTTGGGTTTTCCTTCACAACTGAGTTTACGGAGCAACATATTGTCCATGGGGGAGGGAAGGGAGTGGAGAGGGAGATTTATTTTCTCTGTGAGTATAACATTTCCTTTGTTATATTCGTACAGTTCAGCGCAAATTCCAAATGAAGGACATCTTCATGGATGCTTTTAAGATGCCACTACACATTAGGGAAATTCTCACTCGTGGCTATCCTTGTTCAGACAAGCACAGTGAAAAATGTTATCTGTCACAAACCCTGTCACATTAAACCTCCTGATTTAATTATAAAATTGTGTTCATTTCATCCTTTCGCAATATTGTCATCATGGAAACATTGGAGCAAGGAGCAGGATAGGCCATTCAGCCCTTCGAACCTGCTCCGCTATTCATGGCTGATGCTCTATCTCAATGCCATGTGTTATATTGCAGAGATTGATCCCTCTTTTGAGAAGCCACGCCGAATCCCCCAAAGAGGAATACCTCACTTCGTAATCTGTTATAAGTGTTTGAGAAGGTGTTAACTGTTCTTCACTAACGATTAGAGGTTCATTAATAAAAATACCTGACCGTCACTCTACGTGGATAATTAACATTTATTTAACCAACTGGGAACTTTAACTAAAAAGGTAACATATCGATTAAAGTAAGGTTCTACTGGAATGCTGTTCAAATAAATATAAGGACCATTCATTACCAAAAAGATAATCATAAAATCATAGAATCCACAGTGCAGAAGGAGGCCATTTGGCCCATCGAGCCTGCACCGACCACAATCCCACCCAGGTCCTATCCCCTTAACCCCACATATTTACCCTCCTAGCCCTCCCTGGCACTAAGGGGAAATTTATCATGGCCAATCAACCCTAACCCGCACATCTTTGGAGTGTGGGGGGAAACCGGAGCACCCAGAGAAAACCCACGCCGACAAAATGCAAACTCCACACAGACAGTAACCCGAGGCCAGAATTGAACCTGGGTCCCTGGCGCTGTGAGGCAGCAGTGCTAACCACTTTGCCACCGTGCCGCCTGGCTTTAGCCACCGATCATAACCGACTTTAGTCACTCACAAAAAATATTTTTTGGGGCGGCACGGTAGCACAGTGGTTAGCACTGCTGCTTCACAGCTCCAGGGACCTGGGTTTGATTCCCAGCTTGGGTCACTGTCTGTGTGGAGTTTGCACATTCTCCTCGTGTCTGCGTGGGTTTCCTCCGGGTGCTCCGGTTTCCTCCCACAGTCCAAAGATGTGCGGGTTAGGTTGATTGGCCATGCTAAAATTGCACCTTAGTGTCCTGGGATGTGTAGATTAGAGGGATTAGTGGGTAAAGTATGTAGGGATATGGGGGTAGGGCCTGGGTGGGATTGTGGTCGGTGCAGACTCGATGGGCCGAATGGCCTCTTTCTGTACTGTAGGGTTTCTATGATTTCTATGATTTCCAAACAGGTTTTGTGGGTTTGGAAAAAAAACTTTTGGAATTCTTCTGGCGATGCTTGCTGTCTGTAAACTCTTTCTGATTTGGTACCCTTTTGTTAGATAGACGGAGAGTTCTCTTAAGAGATATTTTTTAGCTGGCAAGGAGCTGTTCTTCCCTCTCTAGGTGTTGAGAGGTGGCAGCCCTTCAGTTGAACTGCAGACAGGCAGGTGAGTTCCTCTTTATAACTGTGTTGACCTGTCAATTGTCCTGCACCAGGATTGGTCTGACGTTGTCAACAACAGCAGATTCAAACTTGATAGGTTCCGATAGCTGAGTGTCTTTTTTCAGCAGATAGGCTGTCAAAATTCAAAAGCCTGCAAAGCCTGTTGCCAAGGCAACCCTGATGTTTGGTCCTTGTTATAAATGTTGCATTCTGTGTACCCTGTAGGCACCTGCGTTTTAAACATCCAACCACCGACACAAAACCAGGGACAACACTTCACAAACCCAACTCCACAACACACGTTCCCGCTTTCTCTCCACACCCTTACATGGGAGGCTCCTTATTTTTAAACAGTGACCCCTTGGTTCTTGATTCTCCCACAATGGGAAACATCCTCCCCACTTCCACCCTGTCAAGACCTCTCATGATCTTGTGTGTTTCAATCACGTTGCTTCTTATTCTTCTAAACTCCAGCAGATATATAAGCCTCACTTATATAGGCTTTCCTCATAGCACAATCCACCCATTCCAGGCATTAATCCAGTAAACCTTCTCTGAAGTGTTTCCAATGCATTTACATCCTTCTTTAAATAAGGAGACCAATACTGGAAACAACACCCCAGATGTGGTCTCGCCATGTAGGTTCTCATAACAATATTGGCAAAGTGCTTTCTAGATTCTCCATCTTACGGAATTTAAGTCTGAAGACACATACTAACTGTGGTGAACCACTGTAACACTGTCTGTATATGGGATATGCCTGGGCACGCCCCTGCTGTAATACTGTCTGTATATGGGATATGCCTGGGCACGCCCCTGCTGTAATACTGTCTGTATATGGGATATGCCTGGGCACGCCCCTGCTGCCTCAATCCGGGGCTCCGCCCTCCTCAGGGTATAAAGGTGGCTGCTCTCCACCCCTTTTGCCTCAGTTCGGGTTAGCCATCGGTTTGGGAGTGCTTCTGTTCTTGTTAATAAAAGCCTGTTGTTTCACAACATCTAGTCTTTGCGTGAATCAATGGTGCATCGCTAACTGACTCAAGAACAGCTTCTTCCCTGCTGCCATCTGACTTTTGAATGGACCTACCTCACATTAAGCTGAAATCAAAAGAGAAAAGACTGGAAAATCTCAGCAGGTCTGGCAGCATCTGGAAGGAGAGAATAGAGCTGACGTTTTGAGTCCAGCTGACCCTTTGTCAAAGCATTAAGTTGATTTTTCTCTACACCCTAGCTATGACTGTAACACTACATTCTGCACTCTCTCCTTTCCTTCTCTATGTACAGTATGCTTTGTCTGTCTAGTGTGCAAGAAACAATACTTTTCACTGTATGCTAATACATGTGACAATAATAAATCAAATCAAATTCTGATTGTGCAGAGAAAAATCTAGCATCCAGCAATACCTTTGCAACAGTTCCCAGTGTCAGGGGAGGTTAGATTTGACCATCATTGATGGGGATAGCATTTCAGAGCATCCCTCGTTTTCAATTCCTCGGATATGCTGATCACCCTGCACCAGAAGGAGTATTTCTGCAGAGTAAAATGGGTGAGCTAAGTGGACGGGAGGGTGTGTGGGTGGTGGGTGAAGGGAGAGAAACCAAACGCCAGGGAATATCAATCATTCTCCTGATTAGAAATCCAGATCTGACCTGCAACCTTTGCCCCTCCCACTATTGACCACCCACCGTCACGAGACAGAATTGTGCTTTGAAAATTCTGTAGCGCTGCAGACGAAATGTGGGGAGAGTCCCACTTTGGGAAAGGAGTCAAGTTCCTGGTGAGACCACACCTTGAGTATTGTCCTAGTCTGAGGAAGGACATTCTTGCTATTGAGGGAGTCCAGCGACGATTCACCAGACTGATTCCCGGAATGGCAGGACTGACATATGAAGAGAGATTGGATCGACTGGGCTTTTACTCACTGGAATTTAGAAGAATGAGAGGGGATCTTATAGAAACATATAAAATCCTAATAGGACTGGACAGGCTAGATGTGGAAAGAATGTTCCCAATGTCGGAGAAGTTCAGAACTAGAGGTCACAGTCAAAGAATAAGCAGTAAGCCATTCAGGACTGAGATGAGGAAGAACTTCTTCACTCAGAGAGTTGTGAACCTGTGGAATTCTCTCCACAGAAAGCTGTTGGGACCAGTTCATTAGATATGTTCAAGAGGGAGCTGGACGTAGCCCTTGTGGCTAAAAGGATCAAGGGGTATGGAGAGAGAGCGGGAATGGGATACTGAGAGTGCATGATCAGCTGTGGTCATATTGAATGGTTCAAAGGGTCGAATGGCCTACTCCTGCACCTATTTTCTACGTTTCTATGTACGTAGGTGATGTTTTCCTTATTAATTGTGCACTAGAGAACATTGAACCTGGTGCAACTGTTCCCCCTCGTGATTATGGTGGAATTCATCCAGAATGTGTTTGCTTTCATTTATTCATGGGATGTGGGCGTCACTGGCTGGGCCAACATTTATTGCCCATCCCTGAGGGCATTTAAGAGTCAACCACATTGCTGTGGCTCTGGAGTCACATGTAGGCCAGACCAGGTAAGGACGGCAGATTTCCTTCCCAAAAGGACATCAGTGAGATGGGTCTTTTTGACGATCGACAATGGTTTCATGGTCATCATTGGACTTTATATTCCAGATTGTTTATTGAATGCAAATTTCACCCTCTATCGAGGTGAGATTTGAACCCCGGTCCCCAGACCTGAGTCTCTGGATTACTAGTCCAGTGACAATTCCACTAAGCCGCCGCCTCCCCTTAAGGGATGTGTAAGGAATATAAACCGGCCCAGCTCTCTAATTGGAGACGATCGCAGTTCCAATGAAGGAAGTGGCTCCGAGTGCGGTCAAAAAAATTCTCAGCTCAAGAGAATTACAGGACAAGAATTCTCAAGAGAATTGTACCCTACTAATCCCCCTGACACGAAGGGTCAATTTAACATGGCCAATCAACCTCACCCGCACATTTTTGGGGTGTGGGAGTAAATCGGAGGAAACCCACGCAAACACAGGGATAACGTGGAAACTCCACACAGACAGTGACCCGAGGCCGGAATTGAACCCGGGTCTCTGGCGTTGTGAAGCAACCATGTTAACCACTGTGCCACCCTGCCACCCCCAAGTTATTAGAACCCTTTTTCTCTACACATTCCAGCTAACATCATGCAGTGATGCTTCACAGCTCCAGGGACCTGGGTTCGATTCCCGGCTTGGGTCACTGTCTGTGTGGAGTTTGCACATTCTCCTCGTGTCTGCGTGGGTTTCCTCCGGGTGCTCCGGTTTCCTCCCACAGTCCAAAGATGTGCAGGTTAGGTTGATTGGCCATGCTAAAAGAAATTGCCCTTAGTGTCCTGGGATGCATAGGTTAGAGGGATTAGTGGGTAAATATATGGGGGTAGGGCCTGGGTGGGATTGTGGTCGGTGCAGACTCGATGGGCCGAATGGCCTCTTTCTGTACTTTCTATGATTTCAGTGGACTGAAGGTACATCTGGTTTAACACTCTCTGGATCTAGAATGTCCAGTGTATAGATGTTGCCCTAAGAATGTGCTGGAGTTGCTTTATTCTATGGATTAAATAGGCAGAGTAAGAAGTTTAACAACACCAGGTTAAAGTCCAACAGGTTTATTTGGTAGCAAAAGCCACACAAGCTTTCGGAGCTCCAAGCCCCTTCTTCACCTGAAGAAGGGGTTTGCAGCTCCGAAAGCTTGTGTGGCTTTTGCTACCAAATAAACCTGTTGGACTTTAACCTGGTGTTGTTAAACTTCTTACTGTGTTTACCCCAGTCCAACGCCGGCATCTCCACATCTTAAATAGGCAGTCCATGTGACCATGAAAGAACTGGTTGAAATGATTTGACCAAAGCGTGCAGAAGACAAGGGACTGAACTTTATAATCTTTGACCAGGTTGGGGATGCCAAAGGGAAACTCAGTGCTCATTTGCCTCCTGCTCCCGCCATCCTAACTGGTCAAATCAAGTGCCAGATGGCCAATCAATGGCAGGCCACTGCTTCCGCCCTGGTACCACTGTGTTGTAGCCGTTATAAAACAGTGCCAATCCTTTACACAGACACTGCCCGGATAAAGCAGCGGGCAGCATAAAGTTGGGCTCTTAACAAATGGGATAATCAGTCAGTCAGTTCAAATCGGTGGTCAGGCTGCCACCTTTCCTCTCCCTTCCGTGGGTGGGATTTTCCAGGTCTGCCCATTGCTGGGATCATCCGGTCCCGCCAAGATCAATGGGGGATTTGCATCTGCCGCAAGAATGGAGCCGGAAAGTTCCAGCGCATAATTTTGGAAACGTGGGCGTGATGACATTGTACTGTTGACTCAACACCATCACGCCCTATTTTACATTTGAGGGGGTGGACAGGGGACACGTAACATTCAACCCAAGGAGTGAAAGATCCAAATTCCATCATTCGCAGCCTTTTAATGTTTTCATGAATATGTCACCATCAGCAACATTCCTGTGTTTAATTCATTCAGCAATTCCTACTTCCCTCCTAATTTTCTTCCGTCCTCTGAATACCCGCTTCCAATGATTGTTACTAATCAATTCATAGAATCCCTACAATGCAGAAGGAGGCCATTCGGCCCATCAAGTCTGCAGAAGGAGGCCATTCGGCCCATCAAGTCTGCAGTGACTCCCCACTGCCTCGGAAAAGCAGCCAGCATAATCAAGGATAGCGTGCGTAAAATATTTAGATATTTTACCTGGGCCTTATCCCCGGAATCCCACATATTTACCCCACTAAGACCTCTAACCTACGCATCCCGGGACACTAAAGGGCAATTTAGCATGGCCAACACACCTAACCCCACATCTTTCGGACTGTGGGAGGAAACTGGAGCACCTGGAAGAAACCCACGCAGACACGGGGAGAACGTGCAAACTCCACACAGGCAGCGACCCAAGCCGGCGGGGAGGCGATGGTCTTATGGCATTATCGCTGGACTATTAATCCAGAAATTCAGCAAATGTTCTGGGGACCTGGGTTCGAATCTCGCCACGGCAGGTGGTGGAATTTGAATTCATAGAACATAGAAGAACATAGAAAAACTACAGCACAAACAGGCCCTTCGGCCCACAAGTTGTGCCGAACACATCCCTACCTTCTAGACCTACCTATAACCCTCCATCCTATTACGCTCCATGTACTCATCCAGGAGTCTCTTAAAAGACCCTATTGAGTTCGCCTCCACCACCACTGACGGCAGCCGATTCCACTCGCCCACCACCCTCTGTGTGAAAAACTTACCCCTAACATCTCCCGTGTACCTACCCCCCAGCACCCTAAACCTGTGTCCTCTCGTAGCAGACATTTCCACCCTGGGAAAAAGCCTCTGAGAGTCCACCCGATCTATGCCTTTCAACATCTTATACATCACTATTAGGTCTCCTCTCATCCTTCGTCTCTCCAAGGAGAAAAGCCCGAGCCACCTCAGCCTATCCTCATAAGGCATGCCACTCAATCCAGGCAACATCCTTGTAAATCTCCTCTGCACCCTTTCAATCTTTTCCACATCCTTCCTATAGTGGGACGACCAGAACTGAGCACAGTACTCCGAGTGGGGTCTGACGAGGGTCTTATATAGCTGCATCATTATCCCCGGACTCCTAAACTCAATCCCTCGATTGATAAAGGCCAGCACACCATACGCCTTCTTAACCACCTCCTCCACCTGCGGGGCCGATTTCAGAGTCCTATGGACCCGGACCCCAAGGTCCTTCTGATCCTCTACAGTACCTAAGAGTCTTTCCCTTTATATTGTACTCCTTAAAAAAAACCTGAAATTAATAATCCACTGACAACCATGAAACCATTGTTGATTGTCGGATAAACCCATGGTTCACCAATGTCCTTAAGGGAGGAACATCTGCCGTCCTTACTTGGTCTGCCCTCCATGTGACTCCAGAGTCACTGTTGAGCCCTTGGACAACTAGGGATCATAGAAATCATAGAAACCCTACAGTGCAGAAGGAGGCCATTCGGCCCATCGAGTCTGCACCGACCACAATCCCACCCAGGCCCTACCCCCACATATTTACCCGCTAATCCACGCATCCCAAGACTCTAAGGGGCAATTTTTAACCTGGCCAATTAACCTAACCCGCACATCTTTGGACTGTGGGAGGAAACCGGAGCACCCGGAGGAAACCCATGCAGACACGAGGAGAATGTGCAAACTCCACACAGACAGTGACCCGAGCCGGGAATCGAACCCGGGACCCTGGAGCTGTGAAGCAGCAGTGCTAACCACTGTGCTACCGTGCCGCTAAATGCTGGCCAGCCAGCGATACCCATGTCCCATGAATGAATAAAATAAAATTCTAAACAGTCTCAGCTAGAGGCGTATCAGATCTCTGAGCCCCTTTAGACGTTCATTGTATTAGGAACCAATTTTGCTCCACCTTAGCTTGCTCAGTCATTAAATTCAATTGTTGAAAATTGTTTGAGGTCTGATACTGAGACTACCAATAGACCATGAGGTCAGTTGTAGTAAACTCACTGGAACAGTTTATTAACACGTCTTTATCCTAGCACAGTCAGCACAAGACTGGCTCGGCAAGCTCCACCCAGGGCGGAGCTTGAGTCCCGGGTCACCTGACCCATTCTCTTAAAGGGGCATGCCCCAACATACATAACACAACCAGTATTGCCTTTTGTCGCCATACATTGACGAGGCAGCTTAGTTTTATCTACTTGTGAGTTATTTGAATGGTTAAGTTGTTTTGCCGCTCATACTTGCCATCGCCAGGGATCTGCTTCACTTGTGTGTCCTGAATAAAAGATCTGAGTCATCACACTGACACATGGCTTAAATATCTAAATATTTTACGCACGCTATCCTTGATTATGCTGGCTGCTTTTCCGAGGCAGTGGGGAGTGTAGACTGGGTGGGATGTTGGTTTGCGTGATGGACTGGGCTTCGTTCTCGACCCTTTGTAGTTCCTTGCGGTCTTGGGCAGAGCAGGAGCCATACCAAGCTGTGACACAACCAGAAAGAATGCTTTCTGTGGCGCATCTGTAGAAGTCGGCGAGAGTTGTAGTGGATAGGCCATGTGATAATTTAACACTATGGTATTGATGCATTTAGGAAATAGAAGGGAATACAGGATTATTCTGATACAGTTAGTGTGCACAGTTGTAGGGATACCGATTGTGGATCAAAAGTCTTTGGGTCACTTTTCTTTTCCCCAGACTCGCCCACACATCCCAGTTAGTCATTTTAAAAATGCCCTCAAAGTGGAATATAATCACACAACCCCTTTCTCGATAGAAACCCATGATTTATAGCTATTTTTCAAGACAATATTTAATCCACTCAGCCTTTGGTTTAGACACCAATGCTCTTCCTTATAGCTGGCATGGTGTAAAGTTATATTGAATTAAATGCTCACCATGGAAACGAGTAGCTCACTCATCTGACAGTTTGAAAGACACACATTGCTTTCCAAAAATGTTCCTTTATATTAAATGCTCAAGATATCAGGAAGGTTCTGGTTTACTGGTAAAAAGGTTTCAAAAGTAATTAAAGTAAAGGTGTTTGATTTGATTTGATTTATTATTGTCGCATGTATTGGTATACAATGAAACAGTAAGAAGTCTCACAACACCAGGCTAATGTCCAACAGGTTTATTTGGAATCACGAGCTTTCGGAGCGCTGCTCCTTCCTCAGGCGAGTCAATCATTCACAGTGAAAAGTATTGTTTCTTGCACGCTATAAAGACAAAGCATACCGTTCATAGAGAAGGAAAGGAAAGGGTGCAGAATGTAGTGTCACAGTCGTAGCTAGGGTGTAGAGAAAGATCAGCTCAATGTGAGGTAGGTCCATTCAAACGTCTGACGGCAGCAGGGAAGAAACTGTTCTTGAGTCAGTTGGTACGTGTCCTCAGACTTTTGTATCTTTTTCACGACGGAAGAAGGTGGAAGAGAGAATGTCCGGGGTGCATGGGGTCCTTGATTATGCTGGCTGCTTTTCCGAGGCAGCGGGAAGTGTAGACAGAGTCAATGGATGGGAGACTGGTTTGAGTGATGGACTGGGCTTTGTTTATGATCCTTTGTAGTTTGTTTGCAGAGCAGGAGCCATACCAAGCTGTGATACAACCAGAAAGAATGCTTTCTATGGCGCATCTGTAGAAGTCGGTGAGAGTTGTCGTGGATAGGCCATGTGATAATTTAACACTATGGTATTGATGCATTTAGGAAATAGAATACAGGATTATTCTGAAGCAGTTAGACAAGGAAGGATAGGAGGGGCTGCGGTAGAGTAGTGACTAGATGGGCTGAGTGGCCTGTTTATGCGCTGTGCATTCTATGTAATTGGAAACAAACGCTTGGAGAGAGTTAGACATGGTTGGTTTCTGTTAAAGGATACTTTTGACCCAGTCAGACCAGAAAACATTCATGCAGTAAGCAGTCTACTGCTACATGTACTGGTCCCAGTCCAGTGCCTCTAACTTAATTTGCAAAAATGGTCTATTGGCACAAAGTCCAGCTGGAACAGCAGCACTGACAATGATGGATCAATGATTGGGCTGTATCCAAATTCCACACTCCTGTACTGAGTTCACGTTCACCGCTGCTTTCTTTCCTCTATTGTGAGCGAAAGGATTTATTAAAGCTTTGCAACAGGTACGGGTCGGCCCAGAATTTGAGGTCAACTTGATGGGGAGCCTAATGGCGCTCGTTATTCTTTATACACAACAGAGCAGCAAACCTAGGCAAGGGGCAGGTATGTGACTCAACAAAGAAATTGGAAAATTACCATCAACTGTGCACTCTGCCATCAACTTCACGAGAATAGGATCCCTCTGGCTGCCTTCCTGTCCTGGGCAGCATGAGGTTCCTGTGGCTTCTGTGATAAAATGGATATAAACTCGCCCACATAAAGTTAAGTCAAGTCATTTTGAGGCTAAGAACATAGAACATTACAGCGCAGTACAGGCCCTTCGGCCCTCGATGTTGCGCCGACCAGTGAAACCAATCTAAAGCCCATCTAACCTACACTATTCCAATATCATCCATATGTTTATCCAATAACCATTTGAATGCTCTTGATGTTGACGAGTCCACTACTGCTGCAGGCAGGGCATTCCACATCCTTACTACTCTCTGAGTGAAGAACCTACCTCTGACATCTGTCCTATATCTATCACCCCTCAGTTTAAAGCTATGTCCCCTCGTGTTAGCCACCACCATCCGAAGAAAAAGGCTCTCACTATCCACCCTATCTAATCCTCTGATCATCTTGTATGCCTCTATTAAGTCACCTCTTAACTTTCTTCTCTCTAACGAAAACAACCTCAAGCCCCTCAGCCTTTCCTCATACGATTTTCCCACCATACCAGGCAACATTCTGGTAAATCTCCTCTGCACCCTTTCCAACACTTCCACATCCTTCCTATAATGCGGCGACCAGAACTGGTTTTTAAGAAGGTTTTTAATGACTGGGGAGGGGGGGTGCGGTGGCGGGGGGGGGGGGGGGGGGGGGGGGAATTCTCTGGCCGTTCACACCGGCGGGATTCTCCAGTCCCGCTGGCAGTGCACTCCCTTCCCATTGGTTTCCCAGCAGTGTGGAGTGACATTAATGGGAAATCCCATTGGGGGCAGCGGGTCCAAAGAATCCCTACGCCAGCGAGCAGCACGTCACCTCCCACTGCTGAGAACCACACGGTTGGGAGGCTGGAGAATCCCGCTCAAGGTAATCGTTGTCCCCTGCCACTCTCTCCAAACACTGCAAAGTGCGGAGTCTCGCGCCTTCAGGTTTTAATTGTCGATATTTCAAAAGATATTAAATTTACAAGCTTTCTTTTTCATTATTTTCCTAGGGCGGCACGGCGGCACAGTGGTTAGCACTGCTGCCTCACAGCGCCGGGGACCCGTGTTCAATCCGGCCTCGGGTGAATATCTGTGCGGAGTCTGCACGTTCTCCCCGTGTCTGCGTGGGTTTCCTCCGGGTGCTCCGGTTTCCTCCCACAGTCCGAAAGATGTGCAAGTTAGGTGGATTGTCCATGCTAAATCGTCCCTTAGTGTCAGGGGGACTAGCAGGATAAATACATGGGGTTACAGGGATAGGGCCTGGGTGGGATCGTTGTTGGTGCAGGCTCGATGGGCTGAATGGCCTCCTCTGCACTGTACGGATTCTGTGACGATTCTATTTCTTAATCCAATCTTTCTTTCCCTACCCTTTATTCTTTTCTTGCTGTACCTGGTTTGTGATTGAATTTACACTCTCTTGTCAATTTTATTTTGCAATTCTTCTGTCTGCAAGTTTTTAGCCTGTTCACTCAAATCTCAGAGTATATCAGCAATATGCCACCCAAACTGTCATGGTGATTATGTAGGCAAGACTAAATCTAGCAGTTGGCAGGCACTGTTTATTGACTGATCAATGCAAATTTTGAGCGATTTACCGTCGGTACATATAGTATCATTAGACACTTCACATATCTTTATCTCATCGCCTGTGCTTTGAAATTGGGTGTGCTTGCAGTTGACCTGATGTTGCACTATTTCACAAGGTGTTGTGGTTTTAGCAGTTAAACCCTGTGTACAACTGCAAGTAAATAACCAGAAACAAGGTTCTGGACCCCAATTCAAATCATGTATCTGTGGTGGACTGTGTGGCCACACCCAACATCCACGTGCAAGATATATTTTGGGCTGCAGAATGAAAAAGAACAACTCTGATCTTTCTCACATTAGGGTACAACACTTGCCACAGTCATAGAATCCCCTACAGTGCAGAAGGAGGCCATTCAGCCCATCGAGCCTGCACCGACCACAACTTCACCCAAGCCCTAGTCCCGTAACCCCACCCTGCTCATCCCCCTGACACTAAGGGGCAATTTAACATGGCCCATCCACCTAAAGTGCACACCTTTGGTGTGTGGGAGGAAACCGGAGCACCCGGAGGAAACCCATGCAGACACGGGGAGAATGTGCAAACTCCATACAGACAGTGACCCAAGGCCGGAATTGAACCCGGGTCCCTTGCACTGTGAGGCAGCAGTGCCAACCACCGTGCCACCCTGCCGCCCTTGTCAAACACAGAATTATAATCGTGGGATAATGGGTCGTGGGATAGGTGATGCGCATTTCTGTGACATTTCATGTTTCGTGTGCTTATCATACATGAGGTATGTCGGGGTTTCCTGTGACAGCCACTGTTTCACACCAGGGTGTTCGATCTCCGAATTTCCACCACGCCCTGGAAAAGCATTTATTGTTTTGAGCAAAGAGAACCCAAATTGTCCCGAAAGGCTTTTCTTTTTTTCTTGGCTGCCACTCCTTCATTGGAAACTCTCTCCAGAGTCTATCAATCAGATGGTCTGATTGTCACACAGTTGAGAGAAGATAAATAGAGACACACACACAAAAAAAAAACAACCTTCCCCCGCAGCCAAGGAAACCAGAAAAAGGAGTTATCTTTCAATCATGAAGTACGGTTGTTGTTCTACCCACTTTTCATTTGAAACTAATTTAATGCCTGAGCGAACAACATGGAAATGCTCCAGGGAGAGTCACAAGCTTAGTCCTTTGGCCAGAACCTTTTCCCTGTCGAACAATGTTAATGCACCCCACCCCCTCAATTTCCCATCCATTAGAATGAGCAGGTTTGCCGAGCTCAGTAGTGAAGGGGCCCACTAAACATGTTAACTTCATTTCTCATCTCAGCGTTAACCCTACAGTACAGAAGGAGGCCATTCGGCCCATCGAGCCTGCACCGACAACCATCCCACCCTATCCCCCTAACCCCACACATATTTACCCTGCTAATCCCCCCGAAACTAGGGTCAACTTATCATGGCCAATCCACCGCACATCTTTGGACTGTAGGAGGAAATCGGAGCACCCGGAGGATACCCACGCAGACACCGGGGAGAACCTGCAAACTCCACACAGACAGTGAGTGACACAAGGCCGGAATTGAACCCGGGACCCTGGCGCTGTGAGGCAGCAGTGCTAACCACTGCGCCACCGTGCCGCCCTGTAAAGAAGGAATAAATGATTATGCGTCGCCCAGTCAGCCCATCAGCACATTCCAAACAGCTTCTCTTCTGGCGTACAGTCACTTTCTCAAGTAGGCAAATATAGCAGCCTGTCTCGAGCCCATAAGCTGCAAAGTGAATGAACGAGTGGCTAAGCAATCTAAGATTGTAATAAGCAGCTCAGAGCCAAGTGTCTTTAGAATGTGTCACAAGTGTCATAATGTCACATGAAAAAGCCACACGAGTGGAGACAGTTAACAAGTTCCATCATTGGCACAATCACATTCAAAAATATTTCTGCAGTCGCTCATGAGATCATGAGAGATAGGAGAAGGGGTAGGCCATTCAGCCCATCGAGCCTGTTCCCCCATTCAATAAGATTTAATTTGGCCTTGATTCCACTTTTCTGCTTGTCCGACGCATAGCCCTCTCCATCATGGAGTTTTTTTTATTTGTTCGTGGGACATGGGTGTCGCTGGCTGGGGGGGCCAGCATTTATTGCCCAACCCCAGTTGCCCTTGGAGGGCAGTTGAGAGTCAGCCACATTGCTGTGGCTCTGGAGTCACATGTAGGCCAGACCAGGTAAGGACGGCAAATTTCCTTCCCTAAAGGACATTAGCGAACCAGATGGGTTTTTCCAACAATCGACTATGGTTTCGTGGTCATCAGTAAATTCTTAATTCCAGATTTTAAAAAAAATTGAATTCAAATTCCACCATCAGCCGTGGCGGGATTTGAACCCAAGTCACCAGAATATCAGCTGAGTTTCTGGATTAATAGTCGAGCGATCATAATTGCCTCCCCTGGCAATGTAGATGGTTTGCTGTGGGACTGAGTCGTATCAGGAGGATCTCAGGTTTCATCACTGACTGGCCTTTAATGAACTTACCCGCAGTCAGGATGGAGCTTGTTTTGAGGCTTTGTGGCTTAAAAGCTCAGGGTTGCTTCTCCTGATTCTCTTACGAGTCAGCAACCTCAGCAGGGCCCGTACCTCAGCCTAGTGAAGCAGGCCTGTGGAATTTCAGGCCTTAGTTTCAGCCCAGAATGGTTTCTAGAAAAACCCTAATGCCTATTGACGTGCTTAAGGTGATGATGAGCTGGGTTCCGCGCCCCCCCCCCCCCCCCCCCCGCCCCGCCCCCACCCCAACCCCCCCATCCACTGCCAGCCCCCACACCATGTTTTTCCATGACGGAGGCAGCTTGCCCTTGGCCACTGGCAAAATCTTCCAGTCCCGCCAAAGTCTACGCCATTTTGTGTGGCTCCCCTGTCCCGTCGTCGGGGAACCCGCCATGAGCGGGAGTCGCCTTTGGTGGAACCAGAAGATCCTGCCAGTGGAAAGAGCGGGAAAATCCCGGCCGAAGCTTACTTGCTCTGAGGGGCAAGAGGCGGAAATTTACTGCCTCCTCCACCAGCGGAATTTTCCAGCCCCGCCGCAGCCAATGGACTCTTGAACAAATGGCTCTCCAGACTTAACGGCCCCACCCCTGCCGTGAGAGGGCCAGAAAATTCTGCATAAGGTTACGGAAGTAGGTCTGGGATCATTTCAGAAGCTCGAATAAGGAAGTGGTGCAGTACTGGAAAATCTCATCCTCCTGGTGTCCTCATTCTGAGAGCTTTCAGCTGCTTGAAGCTCTGTAATACTTCATTCAGATGATCTTTTAGTGACTGGGTGGTGATCAGCTGTTTCAACCCTGGCTGATACAGAAATGTTTTGATCAGTTGCATTGTGCAAACTGCTGACAAAGCGAAGTCTGCACAGATTGGGAACTGAATCTAAGACATTCTGCACTACATGACAAGGAGTGGGCCTCTTCATGCATAGAGGCATTGGCCAACAGAAAAAGACAGTTTGGACCAGTGCTCTTATTTCCCAGTTTATACTCGCGTTCCATTTTAAGACAGACAAAACCAGTTTGGACCAGCACAGCGGCACAGTGGTCAGCACTGCTGCCTCACAACGCCAGGGACCTGGGTTCGATTCCCGGCTTGGGTCACTGTCTGTGTGGAGTCTGCACGTTCTCCCCGTGTCTGCGTGGGTTTCCTTCAGTTTCCTCCCATAGTCCAAAAGACGTGCTGGTCAGTTGTATTCTCCCTCAGTGTACCCAATCACCTGATGAAGGGGCAGCGCTCCGAAAGCTCGTGATAGCAAATAAACCTGTTGGACTTTAACCTGGTGTTGGGAGACTTCTTACTGTGCCCACCCCAGTCCAACGCCGCATTTCCACATCAGTGTATCTGAACAGACGCCAGAGTGTGGCGACTCGGGGATTTTCACGGTAACTCCATTGCAGTGTTAATGTCAGCCTACTTGTGATACTAATAAATAAACTTTAAAAAATTTACTCTTATTTCCCAGTTTTTAGGACTTATTTTTATTCTGGGTGAGGAAATTGCATGCTCGAAACTTACTGTAGGAACAATGACCCAGGCTTTAGGAAGGTCTCAACTTTAGCTGAATGCAAAATACTGCGGATGCTGGATTCTGAAACAAGAGCAGAAAATGCTGGAAAATCTCAGCAGGTCTGACAGCGTCTGTGGAGAGTGAATTTTACCGACACACCCACCCCGATTCAGGGGGTGGGCGAGGCTTGGGGAAAGACATTCTCCATTGGCCTCAGACAGGATTGTACGCACCTTGGGCGGACATACCGGTAAAATTCCGCCCAATGTTTCGAGTGAGGACAGCCCTGACTTGAAACGTTGGCTCTATTCCCTCTCCACAGATGCTGTCAGACCTGCTGAGATTTTCCAGCATTTTCTATCAATGCCTACTAGGCGGTTAAAAATAAATAAATAACTCACATTTCAACAACCGCTTTCGCTTCAGAATGTCTCAACCTCTCCCATGGCTAAAGAGGTGGGTCGGACACATAGTCCAAAATCTTCTGCAGCCCCCCACCCCCACCCCCACCCCCTGCCAGTGGGATCTTCCAGGACAGCCAAAGTCAATGGAATGGCTCACCACATCTGACACAGCCAGAAAACCCCAGCCTGTTGCAAGGAAATGCGACAACAAAATAAGGCACAGCAAGCTCCCGCAAGCGTGAACAAGATCCACACTCAGGTAGTCTGTTTCAATGTTGTTGGTTGGGGGATAATGGGAGACTGGGGAGAACTCCCCTGCTCTCCTTCAGAAAGAGATTCTTTCACGGTGGCCTGGGCAGGATTTTCTGTGCATCCCATCCCATGCTTCGTGGTGGCAGAGTCATAGAATCAAAGAATTCTACAGTGCAGAAGGAGGCCATTTGGCCCATTGAGTCTGCACCGTCCACAGTCCCACCCATATCCTATCCCCATAACTCCATACATTTACCCTAGCTAGTCCCCCGACACGTAGGGGCAATTTAGCATGGCCAATCCACCTAACCCGCACATCTTTCAGACTGTGGGAGGAAACCGGAGCACCCGGAGGAAACCCACGCAGACACGGGGAGAATGTGCAGACTCCACACAGACAGTGACCCAAGCTGGGAATCGAACCCGGCGTCCTGGCGCTGTGAGGCAGCAGTGCTAACCACTGTGCCACCAGCCCACCATTGGCCAGCGGTGGGATCTTCTGGTCCCGCCGTTGTCAACGGGATTTCCCATTAAATGTATGCCACGCCACCGAGTAACCCGCGGCGGGGGGTGTTCCATCTGTGGGACTGGAAGATCCCGCCGGCCTGATCAGCCGGAAAGTTCCAGCCAAAGTCTCAGTAGGTAGGAAATTGAGCCGTGGGCTTCATTTCGGTCGCTTATTTGAACTGCTGCCACCCGCTGTGCCCACTCTGCCCAAATACTCATGAATTGGTGTACTGCACCTCACTTTGGGTACTGTGAGGTGTAGGGCATAGCCAGAGAAATTGGTCACTTTTGATCTTGTTTTTTATCTGGAAAATGAAGATGATGATAGCCAAATTCTACCCGGACGCTCGCAAACTCCGGACAGAACGGCTGGATAAGGAGGAAGATATGGATCTCAGAAGGTTAAAATACTGAGGTCACCAAATAGGACATGCCACATTCGAGTGTTTGATGGTAAACAGCGTTCCAGCAAATATTGCAGTGTTATTTTGATCGCTTTGTATGTACCTGATACAGACTTTACAACATTATATTTGTAGAAGCAACAATGACCACATGACAGCATTGCCTCTGGATACACAAAGTGTGAACCTTATAGCAGGCTGTCGAAAGTCAGTTTGGTCGCATTGTACTTGACCCATTCGAACTGCTTTCAATGATGAGTTTGACAAGGGGATGCTGTGCATTGGGGCAAGGTTGAATTTAAGAAATTAACAGCTGTCACAGTATTCCAGCTGGACTTTGCGAGAAATATTCCTGGATTGCGTTTTCCTTAAAATTCCTTTTTCTTGGCCGGTGATGAGATGTCTGGGTGGGTTTCCTCCGGGTGCTCCGGTTTCCTCCCACACTCCAAAGATGTGCGGGTTGGGTGGATTGGCCATGCTTAATTACCCCTTAGTGTCAGGGGGGCTAGCAGGGTAAATACATGGGGTTATGGGGATAGGGTCTGGGTGGGATTGTTGTTGGTACAGGCTCGATGGGCCAAATGGCCTCCTTCTGCACCGTAGGGATTCTATGATTCTACCTTCTTCACAGACTGGTTACTTGCTGGAGTCAAAAAATGTGTGCAGCCCCAAACATCTTAAGCTGCTTCATCAGTGACCTTTCCTCCATCATATGGGTCAGAAGTGGGGATGTTCGCTGATGATTGGACAATGTTCAGCAGTATTCACCACTCCTCAGGTACTGAAGCAGTCCATGTCCAAAAGCAGCAAGACCTGGACAACATTCAAGCTTGAGTTGATAGTTGGCAAGTAACACGAGTGCCATGCAATGACCATCTCCAACAAGAGAGATTCTTACCATCTCCCCATCGGTGAATTCCCCCCCCCCCCACTACCAACGTCCTGGGGGTTGCCTTTAACCAGAAACTGAACTGGGCCAGTCATATAAATATTGTGCTACAAGCGCAGGTCAGAGGCTGAGAATCCTGCAGAGAGTGACTCCCTAAAGCCTGTTCACCATCTACAAGGCACAAGTCAGGAGTGTGATGGAATACTTGTCTGGATGAGTGCAGCTCCAACAACACTCAAGAATCTGGACACCATCCAAGACAAAGCAGCCCCGCTTGATTGGCTCCCCATCCACCACCCTAAATATTCACTCCCACCACTGACACGCTGTGGCAGCAACTCACCAAGGCCTGACCCAACCACAATCCTGTACTGGCGTGAAGCTCTCCATTAAATGGGAGGCGATGGCCGAGTGGTATTATCGCTAGACTATTAACCCAGAAACTTAGCTAATGTTCTGGGGACCCGGGTTATCCCGCCACAACAGTTGGTGGAATTTGAATTCAATTTTTTAAAAACTCTGGAATTAAGAATCTACTGATGACCATGAAACCATTGTCAATTGTTGGAAAAACCCATCTGGTTCACTAATGTCCTTTAGGGAAGGAAATCTGCCGTCCTTACCTGGTCTGGTCTCCATGTGACTCCAGGGCCACTGCAATGTGGTTGACTCTCAACTTCCCTCCAAAAGCAACTAGGGATGGACAATAAATGCTGGCCCAGCCATCGACGCCCACAAATGACTGAAAAAAATGAAATATGTATTTTATGGGCGGCACGGTGGCACAGCTGCCTCACAGCGCCAGGGACCCAGGTTCAATTCCGGCCTTGGGTGACTGTCTGTGCAGAGTTTGCACTTTCTCCCCGTGTCTGCGTGGGTTTCCTCCCACAGTCCAATGATGTGCGGGTTGGGTTGATTGGCCATGCTAAATTGTCCCTAGTGTCAGGGGAATTAACAGGGTAAAAGTGTGGGGTTATGGGAATAGGGCCTGGGTGGGATTGTGGTTGGTATAGACTTGATGGGCCAAATCCTTCTGCACTGTACATCTATTATTCTATGAAATCCCTAGTGCCAAGGTCCTTCCATGGAGAGGGATTCCTGCTGTCTGGAAGGATTCTTACCATTGGGTTTGTTTTCTGAGTGATTTTTTTTTAAGACTGTCAGGCGCACATCGGACATGAAGGGTGCTGTGAAGTTCTTCTTCAGACTTTAGTGGCTTTTATGTCATAATCACAGGAAGAGATGTGCGTTGATGCTGAAACTTGCGGCATAATCTCATCCTGTCGGAAAGTTGGGCCAGTGATGCATGTGAACAGTTCGCACTGGCAGTTTTAACAAAAATCTTGCAGTTGACATATGAGGGCTAGAAAGTTCGACTCGTCAACTCCGCAAAGGAGAGATACTCTCCCATTCTGCCCAGATAAGCAGCCACCTTATTAATCATCTCAATGATCGGCAATATAAATCATCAGCCATATAAATATTGTAGCTACCAGAGCAGGTGAAAGGCTAGGAATCCTGCAGAGAGTTACTCACCTCCAGACTCCCTAAAGCCCATCGGCTATCTATAAAGTCAGGAGTGGGATGGAATACTCCCCACTTGCCTGGATGAGTGCAGCTCCAACAACACTCAAGAAGCTCAACACCATCCAGGACAAAGCAGCCCATTTGATTGCTGCCTCTTCCACAAACATTCACTCTCTCCACCAGCAATGAACAGTGGCAATAGTCTGTGCCATCTGCAAGATCCACTACAGGACCTCACCAAGGTTCCTTAGGTGCCACCTTCCAAACCCACAACCACTGCCATCTAGAAGATCATGGGCAGTAGATAGAATCATTGAATCATAGAATCCCTACAGTGTAGATGGAGGTCATTCAGCCCATCGAGTCTACACCGACCGCAATCCCACCCTGACTCTATCCCTGTAATCCAATATATTTACCCTGCCCTGACACTAAGGGGCAATTTAGAATGGCCAATCAACCTAACTTACACATCTTTGGAATGTGGGTGGAAACCCGAGCACCCGGAGGAAACCCACGCAGACACGGGGAGAACGTGCAGACTCCACACACAGACAGTGACCCAAGCCGAGAATCGAACCTGGGTCCCTGGTGTTGTGAGGCAACCATGCTAACCCACTGTGCCACCGTGCTGCCCCAGATACCTGGGAACACCACCACCCTCAAGTTCCCCTCTAAGCCACTCACCGTCCTGACTTGGAAATATATCACCGTTTCTTCACTGTCATTGGGTCCAAATCCTGGAACTTCCTCCCTAACAGCACTGTGGGTGTACCTACACCTCAGGGACTGCTGTGGTTCAAGAAGGCAGCTCACCATCACCTTCTCAAGGGCAATTAGGGATGGGCAGTCACTCTCACCTCACCTCTGGAATTTAGCTCTTTTGTCCATGTTTGAACCAAGGCTGTAATGAGGTCAGGAGCTGAGTGACCCTGGCTGAACCCAACCTGAGCATCTGTGAGCCAGGTATTGCTCAAAATGTGCCACTTGATAATGCACTTGATGACCTCTTCCATCACTTTACTGATGGTCGAGATTAGACTGAGGGGGCGGTAATTGGCCAGGTCTGATTTGTCCTGTTTATTGTGTGCAGGACATATCTGGGCAACTTTCCACGTTGCTGGGTAGATACCAGTGTTATCATTGTACTGAAACTGCTTGGCTAAGGGCACGGCATGTTTGGAGCACAGGCCTTCATTACTATTGCTGGAATATTGTCAGGGCCCATAGTCTTTGCGGTATCTAGTGCCTTCAGCCATTTCTTGATAGCACGGGGAGCAAATCAAGGTGGCTGGAGACTGGCATCTCCCGAGGAGGCTGAGATGGATCAGCTATCCAACGCCTCTGGCTGAAGATTGTTTCAGCTTTACCTTTGCATTGATATTCTGGGCTCTTCCATCACTGATGATGGAGATGTTTGTGGAGCCTCCTTCTCCAGTGAGTTGTTTAATTGTCCACTAACTTGCACGACTGGATGTGGCAGGACTGCAGAGCTTAGATCTGATCCTTGGTTGTAGAATCATTTAGCTCTGTCTATTACTTGCTGCTTATGTTGTTTGGCAAGCTTAGGTATGCCTGATGTTGCTCCTGGCATGTGCTCCTGTACTCTTCATTGAACCAGGGCTGATCCCTGGCTTGGTGGTTATGGTAGAGTGGGGGTTATGCCGGGCCATGATGTTACAGATTGTGGTTGAGTACACTTCCACTGCTGCTGATGGCCCACAGTACCTCATGGTTGCCCAGTTTTGAGTTGCTAGAGTTCAAAATCTATCCCATTTAGGTGGAGGGTGTTCTCGATGTGAAGACAGGACATGGTCTCTGCAAGGACCATGCGATGGTCACTCCTACCGATACTCATAGAATCCCCACAGTGCAGAAGAGGCCAATCGGCCCATCGAGTTTTCACTGACTCTCTGACAGAGCATCTTACCCAGGCCCTCTCCCCCGTCCTATTCCCGTAATCCCACACAATTATCATGGCTAATCCACCTAGCCTGCACATCTTGGAACTGTGGGAGGAAACCGGAGCACCCAGAGGAAACCCACACAGACACGGGCAGAACGTGCAAACTCCACCCAAGGCCGGAATTGAACTCGGGTCCCTGGAGCTGTGAGGTAGCAGTGCTAACCACTGTGTCACCGTGACGCCCCTGATACTGTCATGGATCTCACCAAAGTTCCTTAGGCAGCATCTTCCAAACCCACAACCACTGCCATCTAAGAAGATCAAGGGCAGTAGATAGAATCATTGGATCCCTACAGTGATTTGATTTGATTTATTATTATCACATGTATTAACATACAGTGAAAAATATTGTTTCTTGTGCGCTATACAGACAAAACATACCGTTCATCGAGAAGGAAAGGAGAGAGTGCAGAATGTAATGTTACAGTCATATCTGGGGTGTAGAGAAAGATGAGCTTAATGCAAGGTAGGTCCATTCAAAAGTCTGACGGCAGCAGGGAAGAAGCTGTTCTTGAGTCGGTTGGTAGGTGACCTCAGATTTTTGTATCTTTTTCCCGAAGGAAGAAGGTGGAAGAGAGAATATCCGGGGTGTGTGAGGTCCTTAATTATACTGGCTGATTTACCCAGGCAACGAGAAGTGTAGGCAGAGTCAATGGATGGGAGACTGGTTTGTGTGATGGATTGGGCTACATTCACGATCTTTTGTAGTTTCTTGCGGTCTTGGGCAGAGTAGGAGCCATGCAACCAGAAAGAATGCTTTCTATGGTGCATCTGTAAAAGTTGGTGAGAGTCGTAGCTGACATGCCAAATTTCCTTAGTCTTCTGAGAAAGTAGAGGCATTGGTGGCTTTCTTAACTATACAGAAGGAGGCTGCCTGTAGAGCAGGTGTTGGTAAGGATGTGAACAAATATGTTTTTCCCTCTCGTTGGTTCCCTCACCACCTGCCACAGTCCCAGTCTAACAGATATGTCCTTTAGAATTCAGCTATCGCAGTCTGTGGTGGTGCTATTGAGCCACTCTTGGTGATTTAAGGCCCCCACCCAGAGCTGTACTGATTCATCAGCTGAGGGGGTGGGGTGCAGTACGTGGTAAGCAGTAGGAGGTTTTCTTGCCTATATTTGACCTGATGCCTTGAGACTTCAAGGGGTCCAGATGCTGAGGACTGAAGGGCAACTCTCTCATGACTGTATACCACCGTGCTGCCACCTCTACTGGGTAGGACTTTGCAAGGCCAACAGGGCTGAGTTTGCAGCCACCATTTCCAGTGTCTGGGTCAATGCCAGGTGGTCCGCCTGGTTTCATTTCTTTTTATTGACTCTGTAGCGGTTTGATACAGGGACACAGAGGGAGGGGTCACACGTAGGTCAGACCCAGACAACGATAACAGATTTCCTTTCCTAAAGGACATTAGTGAGCCAGATGGTTTTTGTGACAATCAATAATGGCGTCGTGGTCATCATTAGACTTTCGATTCCAGTGTTTTTATTGAATTCAAACTCCGCCATCTGCCGTGGTGGGATTCGAAACCAGGTCCCCAGAGCATTATTCTGGGTCTCTGGATTGCTAGCGCAGTGCCAATACCACTGCGCCACTATCTCCCCATTGGAAAAGCCAAGCTCCTGTCTACTGCTGATAATTCAACCATCTTTCGCATTAAAAATTGTGTTAATGTAACTAACACAGCAAAGTTAGAAAGTTTGCGAAAGAGTATTCGCAGATAATTTGAAAAAAAAGCAACTTTGAATTAAGGGATTGAGATTGTACATAGAATCATGGAATGATTACAGAGCTGAAGGAAGCCACAAAGCATCGTAAAATCTAACTTCAAAGCAACGTTAAGTCTATAAACTTGTTGCTGTCACTGTGAAAGGTTTCATTGGTGTTCACTAATTGTGATTTTTTTAACGAATGGCTGAAATCACTGCCTTTCCTCGCTTTAGTGGAAAGGTCGGCATATGGAATGGTAAAACAGCAGGATTTACTCAAACCTGTTCCTTTGCTTAATGGGAATCTCTAAGCTCACTTTACCAGCTTTTTCCTCCTTGAGATAGGGAAGATTGCCTATTAAAAAGATAAAGATTTCTTTATTAAGTAAAGGGGGGAGAAAACACTTTTTTTTGGAATGCTTTGATACGCTTCCTCACTTGGGTTTGCTCACAGAAGTGTCCAAGCAGATTACGAGGTAGCACGGTGGCACAATGGGTAGCACTGCTGCCTCACAGCGCCAGGGACCCGGGTTCAATTCTGGCCTTGGGTGACTGCCTGTGTGGAATTTGCACATTCTCCCCATGTCTGCGTGGGTTTCCTTCGGTTTCCTCCCACTGTCCAAAGAATCGCGGGTTAGGTGGATTGGCCATGCTGAATTGACCCTTAGGGTCAGGGTAAGTATGTGGGTTTACGGAGTTAGGACCTGGGTGTCGGTACAGGCTCGATGGGCTGAATGGTCTCCTTCTACATTCTAAGGATTGTATGATTCTAGGTTGTTGTTCCTGGTGACTCCAGAGCATCCCTGGAGAGTTGGCGATCCTCTCATACACTGGGGGACTGAGGTCTCTCCAATGAAAAGCAGCTCCCTTTCAGCGTGACTTCCTTTGCAGCTTGGATCGCAACAGCTGCTGTCTTAGTAAGAATTGGAACCAGTCCTAGTGGGAAAAAAATGTTTCAGCTACCGGAACAATGTAATCAAAATCTGGACTCTCATAAAGTCCGACCCGCTGATATCATCAACACTGGTTATCACAAATTCTGGGCTCTCAACACATTAGACGCTCAGTGTAATTGTACTCTGAACGGTCTCCACGCTTTGCAAGCAGGACACATTAGAACAATCTGTGCATAATGTAGCAGACCCTGGGGGAGTGAGAGTGACTGGAAAGGGTGTAGCACCATACATTTTCTATTTATATATTGTCTAAGTAGACAAGCTTGTGTGTGAGTGCAGGTTAAACAGTGGTTAAAGCAGGAACAATGCCCCCTTCCCCCCTTTCCTGCCTTTTTCTACCTTGAAAACTTTGGGTTTGAGTCAAGGAATGTAACAGGGTAGATTTATACTCTTGTGTGTGGCACTGCTTAACTCCATAATGACAAACCTCAGTAATGAACACATAAAAACAAAGGTGTGAATCAGGTTGAAAATCTTCACATGGCCAGCGAGAGTTTTTTTATTCATTCATGGGACATGAGCATTGCTGGCTGGCCAGTGTTTATTGCCCATCCCTAGCTGCCCTTACATAGAACATAGAACAGTACAGCACAGAACAGGCCCTTCGGCCCACGATGTTGTGCCGAGCTTTATCTGAAACCAAGCTCAAGCTATCCCACTCCCTATCATCCTGGTGTGCTCCATGTGCCTATCCAATAACCGCTTAAATGTTCCTAAAGTGTCTGACTCCACTATCACTGCAGGCAGTCCATTCCACACCCCAACCACTCTCTGCGTAAAGAACCTACCTCTGATATCCTTCCAGTATCTCCCACCATGAACCCTATAGTTATGCCCCCTTGTAATAGCTCCATCCACCCGAGGAAATAGTCTTTGAACGTTCACTCTTTCTATCCCCTTCATCATTTTATAAACCTCTATTAAGTCTCCCCTCAGCCTCCTCCGCTCCAGAGAGAACAGCCCTAGCTCCCTCAACCTTTCCTCACAAGACCTACCCTCCAAACCAGGCAGCATCCTGGTAAATCTCCTCTGCACTCTTTCCAGCGCTTCCACATCCTACTTATAGTGAGGTGACCAGAACTGCACACAATATTCCAAATGTGGTCTCACCAAGGTCCTGTACAGTTGCAGCATAACCCCACAGCTCTTAAACTCCAACCCCCTGTTAATAAAAGCTAACACACACTATAGGCCTTCTTCACAGCTCTATCCACTTGAGTGGCAACCTTTAGAGATCTGTGGATATGGACCCCAAGATCTCTCTGTTCCTCCACGGTCTTCAGAACCCTACCTTTGACCCTGTAATCCACATTTAAATTAGTCCTACCAAAATGAATCACCTCACATTTATCAGGGTTAAACTCCATTTGCCATTTTTCAACCCAGCTTTGCATCCTATCTATGTCTCTTTGCAGCCTACAACAGCCCTCCACCTCATCCACTACTCCACCAATCTTGGTGTCATCAGCAAATTTACTGATCCACCCTTCAGCCCCCTCCTCTAAGTCATTAATAAAAATCACAAAGAGCAGAGGACCAAGCACTGACCCCTGTGGCACTCCGCTAGCAACCTGCCTCCACTCCGAAAATTTTCCATCCACCACCACCCTCTGTCTTCAATCAGACAGCCAGTTACCTATCCAATCGGCCAACTTTCCCTCTATCCCACACCTCCTCACTTTCATCATAAGCCGACCATGGGGGACCTTATCAAACGCCTTACTAAAATCCATGTATATGACTTCAACTGCCCTACCTTCATCAACACACTTAGTTACCTCCTCAAAAAATTCAATCAAATTTGTGAGGCACGACTTGCCCTTCACGAATCCGTGCTGACTATCCCAGATTAATCCACATCTTTCTAAATGGTCGTAAAATCCCATCCCTAAGGACCTTTTCCATCAATTTACCAACCACCGAAGTAAGACTAACCGGTCTATAATTACCAGGGTCATTTCTATTCCCTTTCTTAAACAGAGGAACAACATTCGCCATTCTCCAGTCCTCTGGCACCATCCCTGTGGACAGTGAGGACCCAAAGATCAACGCCAAAGGCTCTGCAATCTCATCCCTTGCCTCCCAAAGAATCCTAGGGTATATTTCATCAGGCCCAGGGGACTTATCGACCTTCAGTTTATTCAAAACTGCCAGGACATCCTCCCTCCGAACATCTATTTCCTCCAGCCTATTCGCCTGTAACACCTTCTCTTCCTCAAAAACATGGCCCCTCTCCTTGGTGAACACTGAAGGTATTCATTCATCACCTCGCCTATCTCTACTGACTCCATACACAAGTTCCCGCTACTGTCCTTGACCGGCCCTAACCTCACCCTGGTCATTCTTTTATTCCTCACATAAGAGTAAAAAGCCTTGGGGTTTTCCTTGATCCGACCCGCCAAGGACTTCTCATGTCCCCTCCTAGCTCTCCTAAGCCCCTTTTTCAGCTCGTTCCTTGCTAACTTGTAACCCTCAATCGAGCCATCTGAACCTTGTTTCCTCATCCCTACATAAGCTTCCCCCTTCCTTTTCACAAGACATTCCACCTCTTTCGTGAATGATGGTTCCCTCACTCGGCTATTTCCTCCCTGCCTGACAGGGACATACCTATCAAGGACACCCAGTATTTGTTCCTTGGAGGGCAGTTGAGAGTCAACCACATTGCCGTGGCTCTGGAGTCACATGTAGGCCAAGCCAGGTAAGGATGGCAGATTTCCTTCCCTAAAGGACATCAGTGAACCAGATGGGTTTTTACGACAATGGTTTCATGGTCATCAGTAGATTCTTAATTTCAGATATTTTTTATTGAATTCAAATTCCACCATCTGCTGTGGCGAGATTCGAACCCGGATCCCCAGAACATTGGATTAATAGTCTAGCAATGATGCCACTAGAATATTGCCTACCCAGAGACTAAAGGTGATGTAGTGTTAATGCCATTGGGCTTGTTATCCAGCAACCCAAGCTAATCCTCTGAGAACATAGGTTCAAATCCCGTCATGGCAGCTGGTAAAATTCAAACTCAAATTTAAAAAAAATCTGGAATTGAAAGTTCATCTTAGTAATATCAATTGTTGCGAAAACCTATCTGTTTTACCTTTAGGGAAGGAACCCAGCTGTCCTGATGTGACCTGGCCTACATGTGACTTCACATTCACAGTGATGCGGTTGACTCTTAACTGTCCTGCAAAATGGCCTTGCCACTCAGTTCAAGGGACTTTTAGGATGGGTA